>NC_092212.1:57787031-57833008 GCF_043381705.1 Parasteatoda tepidariorum
TATTTTAGTTTGAAAAATTACATGACAATCAGCAACTGTTTAGATAATTGTTTTTTATTTGATAAGAATTTTGCATTTTATAGCATAAATAACAGCAATTATAAATAAAATTTTGATAATGAGTTAATTAACTCTTTTTCCAAAAAAAAAATTTAAATTAAATCCCTTCTTAAGTGATTGCTTTTATTTGCTATATCTTTTATGTTTGGTATATTTAGTCGTTAGTCCATCTTCAAACATTTTGTGACAAATCCTATTTTTTCTTCTTTGCAAGCACAGAATGTAAGTTTTGAATATATTCCCTTCCAGTTTCTCTGATGTTGTAACACTTACATATATATAATAATCGTCGTTAGAAAAACAGTCACTTTTATAGTAACTAATTAAAAAAAAATTTATTTCTTACCAAGAATCGCGATAGTTGATCTTAAAATTGTGTGAATATGAATAACAATTATGGATTTTGAAATGACATGAACATGAAACTAGATATACGATTTTGAAAATGAGAAAATACAAACTGGGATATAGAATTTTTAAAACGCGTAAATACAAATCACGATTCATAATTTTTAGATTGCGTAAATACAAATCATGATGCGTAATTTTTAGATTGCATAAATAAGAATTATGATGACTAATTTTTAGAATGCGTGAATGCGAATCCCAATGCCTTATTTTAAAATCACGTATAAATACGAAAATCAATGTTTGATATTATAAACCGCATGAGCAAATCAAGACATTGAATTTTAAACTTGAGTGAATAAGAATCGCTACATAGGTTTTTAAAAAGGCGTAAATACGAATCACAATATCGGATTTTTAAATCTCTTAAATAAGAATCGCAACGTACAATATTCAAATCACGTGAATAAGAATCACAACAGGCAAATATGAAAAGCTATGTTTGATATTAAAATCATGTGAATAAGAATCGAGATATTAGCAGATTCCAGGCTTGGGACCTCTAAAAGGCTTGACAGAAGCAGCGTCGTTTGAACTACGAAAATCGAATTTATCTGGAGGGCGGGTAAAAAATTCGGAAAATCTTATCTGCTGCGTGTAAAAGGGGAGAAAATAGTTAAAATAAGTAAAAATGAGAAAGGATTGGTAGCTATGTAGTTTGAATTTTCTGTTTCTCTTTGAAAATCGGTGAATTATAAAAAATTATAAAAATCGGAATACTTATAAAAAAAAAGTGAAATTTTTAGAAAATCTGAATTTTTGATAAAAAAGCTGAAATTTAAGATATACAAGTGAAAAATCACATCCCTGAATTAAACTTAAACCAAAATAATTGTTTGTATTTTATAATTTCAACTTCATAAAAGAGGAATGAAAAAAAAAACTTTGATTATGCTTGTAAAAACTTAAGTACTATGTAAAATTTAATAAAATTTCTAATTTAATATACAATATAGTATCATCTGTTAATTTATTTTGAACATTACGACAATAATCTCAATCAGTGGTCTCGTTAAAATATCTTTCCTTGCATAACTTTGACAGAAAACACTAATCAGACTTAACTCAATTTTTAAAATGCTGCTTTTATATTTAAAATATTTAGATCAGCATTTAATTAATTATAAATATTTGTCTCTCTGATAAATTAAACTATGCAGTATAATTTTGTTTGTAAACAAAATTCTATTAACTGTGATTTTGTAGCAATTTGTTTAAATTATTGAACATTGTTTTAATCATTTATTTTAATATAGAATAGGATAAAAAAAAAATACAAAAAGATTATTTAATAATGGTTAAACAGACACATGCACACAAACGAAATATATATAAAATAATCAAATGTGTTATGGATTGTGATGATAAATATAGCAATTTATCAGTGAGGTAAAGTACTGCACTTAATACATGCATATTCGCAAGAATCTTTGCATAACACAAAACACAACATTCCCTAAATCATTGGTTCTCAACGGGGGCGGTGAACTTGTTTTGGGCAGTAGGGGGCGTTGGGTATGTTTTGGGCGGTAGGGGGCGATGAGCATGTTTTGTCATTCAAATTTAAAACTTAGAAATAAAATTATTAAATTAAGAATTATTTAATAAATAAAATTAATATTAAAGAGAAAAAAAATTAAATTAATATAATAAAGATTATCCGATACACCATTTGTACCAGCAATAAAACGAACTTATACGGCACTTATTCTCCGATCCGAACCAACACAATTCAGCGCATGAGTCTGTACCTTTTGCCTTTGACTTATTGAAGTCATTGCGCTTTCAGTATGAATTTTCGATTTGACCCGAGTTTCTTATAATGGTTTTTCTTAGCTTCATTACAGTTTTTCCCCCTACCACCAGCAATGTCGGTTAATAAAAAGAGGTGTCATCAATACAGTGCCACATACTTGAAGTTGGGATTTGTTCAATCACTGTTGAACTCTCAACTACCCATGTGTTTACTTTGTAATAAAGTTTTATCTAATGAGGTAATGAAATCTTACCGTTATCAGGAGCATTTGCAAAAAACTTATCCTGACAAACAAAATAAAGATTTGTTATTTTTCATGAACATCTTCTTTCACGCTTCTGAAGGCACCTTCGGTATCTGGGTTACTAGCAACCTCATCACAAAAATGCGACGATGGTTTATTAGCTTCTTATAATATATCAAAATGTATTGCTAAATCTGGGAAAGCTCATACCATCGCAGAGTTGATACTGTCGTTTGTCAAGGAAGTTTTAGAAACAGTTTTACACCATCCAGTCGCATCCATTGTAATAAAAAAAAAATATCCCGTAAGCAACGATACAGTGCGGCGACGAAATGATGAATTGGCTGAAGACGTTGACATTTCTTTACGCAAACTTTTGTTATCCAACGAATTTTCTCTTCAAGTTGATAAATCAACCTTGACAGATAATGTAGGCTTTACTATAGGCATAGGTCCGGTTTGTAAAGGTAGGAAAAATTATTCAAGAGATACTTTTTGCAAGAAGCTTGATTGTAGATATCAAAGGTAAATCTATTTTTAATACTTTCAAAGATTATTTTAAAGAGAAAAACATTCCTCTTGCGAATATTATGTCTATTATCACTGATAGGCTCCTGCAATTGTGGGTCGACATTGCCCTTTTGGAAAGGAAGGTACCAGATGTCTTAGCTGTTCATTGCGTGATTCACAGAAAGCATTTAGTAGGGGAAAATCTCAGCAACCGCTTGCATCAATCATTGCAATATGCCATATCTGCTGTGAACAAAATCCATCGTAATGCTCTCTACAATTGATTATTCAGACAGCTGTGAAAGAAAAACGATAAAGAATTCAATCACTTGCTACTATACACCGAGATTCGCTGGCTTTCCAAAACCTTCTGTCTCAATAGGTATTGGAATCTTTTCGACTCTATGCTTGAGTTCCTCGAAAACAGAGATGTAGCTCTGAGAGACAGATTGATAGCATTTAAGAAAGACTTTGACAGATTTATCTGTAAAATTTAAGAGTGATAATTTACATCTTCAAGGCAACGAGCTCAATTTGATCCCTACAAAATCAGTTATTTCTGCCTTTCTAAAAAAACTCATTTCGTGGAAGCAGAATTTTGGTTGGAATGAGTTCAGCCAAGCAGGCGAAATTCACTCTGATGACGCACAAGAATATTGTCAACACCTTGACTCTTTGACATGAACTTTTCTGACCGTTTTAAAGATGTTTTGTTCCCTAGAAGTGCCTCAATGGGTTTATGGGTTCTGAACCCTTTTGTGAATATTGAAACAGCAGAGGTTGAGATTTACGAGGAATTGGTTCAACTTTTAACTAGGTAAACTTTGAAATGATGATCGTCTCACAGAATTTTTGCTTAAAGGTGACATTAGTCGTCTTTATCCTGGACTGTAGACTATCATTAAACATTTTTTAATTGCCTCCCCTTCCCCCTAGCTTGTCGAACGTGGAATCAATGTTGTTACAGATCTTATCACAAAAAGGAGAAATCGACTCGAAATTGTGCAACGAGGGGATTAGCGTCTTCATCTCACTAAAAGTATTGAGCCGACCGTTAAGAAATTGGTTCTGAACCANATATGCCATATCTGCTGTGAACAAAATTCATTGTAATGCTCTCTACGATTGATTATTCAGACAGCTGTGAAAGAAAAACGATAAAGAATTCAATCACTTGCTACTATACACCGAGATTCGCTGGCTTTCCAAAAGCTTCTGTCTCAATAGGTATTGGAATCTTTTCGACTCAATGCTTGAGTTCCTCGAAAACAGA
Source organism: Parasteatoda tepidariorum (assembly GCF_043381705.1). Taxonomy (NCBI): domain Eukaryota; kingdom Metazoa; phylum Arthropoda; class Arachnida; order Araneae; family Theridiidae; genus Parasteatoda; species Parasteatoda tepidariorum. The sequence goes on from NC_092212.1 coordinate 57,791,283, forward strand.
GATGTAGCTCTGAGAGACAGATTGATAGCATTTAAGAAAGACTTTGACAGATTTATCTGTAAAGTTTAAGAGTGATAATTTACATCTTCAAGGCAACAAGCTCAATTTGATCCCTACAAAATCAGTTATTTCTGCCTTTCTAAAAAAACTCATTTCGTGGAAGCAGAATTTTGGTTGGAATTAGTTCAGCCAAGCAGGCGAAATTCACCCTGATGACGCACAAGAATATTGCCAACACCTTGACTCTTTGACATGAACTTTTCTGACCGTTATAAAGATGTTTTGTTCCCTAGAAGTGCCTCAATGGGTTTATGGGTTCTGAACCCTTTTGTGAATATTGAAACAGCAGAGGTTGAGATTTACAAGGAATTGGTTGAACTTTTAACTAGGTAAACTTTGAAATGATGATCGTCTCACAGAATTTTTGCTTAAAGGTGACATCAGTCGTCTCTATTCTGGACTGTAGACTATCATTAAACATTTTTTAATTGCCTCCCCATCCCCCTAGCTTGTCAAACGTGGAATCAATGTTGTTACAGATCTTATCACAAAAAGGAGAAATCGACTCGAAATTGTGCAACGAGGGGATTAGCGTCTTCATCTCACTAAAAGTATTGAGCTGACCGTTAAGAAATTGGTTAGTTACTTGAATGTTTCGCTGATACTACTTTTTAGTGTTAAAAATCATTTTGGTTGTTTTTTTAATTAGAATAATAGAGAATAATCTAATAGAGAATAAATTATTTTTTTAAGCATAGGTTTCTTTGTTGTATTTTTTTCATTAAACGTATTTATTTTTATTGTAACAAATAGACTGCGATTACCTGCCGCGAGAAAATTATCGAGTTAATGGGCACATTATATTTTTTAAAGAGACCAAACAAATTTAAAGCGTAAAGAAATTAAGATTTTGCTTATAATTCAGCACACCTCCCTCCGTCCCCATGCTTTAAACAACTGCATTTTCACGAAGGGGGACGTTGAAATGTTTTTTGCTCCTTAAGGGGGCGGCAACGTTAAAAAGATTGAGAATCTATGCCCTAAATCAACAGTAACAGCCAGAAACTTTTTTTTTTGTTGATAAAATTCAATGTAATTAAGTTAATCACAATAAAATTTTCTGAATGTTTCCCTATTATTTTTCAGAACCTTGGTGGTTGCCAGTAGTTGTATCCATGACTGGAAAATTTTGCCTTTCTTGTGCTTTCGGCATTATTTATGTGTATACTGCAGAATTATTTCCAACTGTTGTGAGGAATGTTGGCATGGGTTCTGCCTCTGTAAGTGCCAGAATTGGTTCTATTCTATCACCATTTGTTAGAGAATTGGTAAGTTCTAGACTTCTCTTAATTTAACAGTCTTTTCATATTTTGTACAATTTTTTACAGTCATTTTAAATGTATTGCAACTTTTTTTGTCATTTGAATCAAACCTAAATTGAATTACCACAGAAAATTTTTTGGTATTATTCATCGGCTACTTATGTAAAAGCTTTTACATAAAACTGTACAATTATTAATAATGCAAGGATGAGTTTGGTTAAAAAACCAAAAGAAGTAAAAAGTTGAAATTAAAAAATGTTACACGCAAAACATATTTTAATTATTGAAAAAAAAATTTGAGCAAACAAAAAGTGTATGTAGAAAGCTTATATTCATAGAATATTATTAACTTTTTAATAAAAAATATCAACAGGCGATTTTCTTTAATGTGTGAGTTTAAATCACGAAGTGAGGTTTTAATGGTGAGGTTTTTTTTGAGGTTAAGTGAATATAAAACCAGATGTAAGATTTTTAAATCCCATGAAAACTAAGCAAGATGCGTTACATTTAAATCGTATGAATACATAACGCGATGTACAATTTTAAATCGTAAATAGCGTGAATACGAATCACGATGTGTGATTTTAAATTTAGTCAATGTAATTTTAAATCGCATTTACTTAAGTAGGATATAAGAAGAATAAAAAAGTAATTTTTTTCAGCAATTCAAAAAAACAGAATTCTTTATTTAGTAAATAAAAAAAAATCTAATAAAATTACTGAAAAGTAAGTAAAACCTTTTTGTAATAGCCCACTGTGAGCAAGGCAGATCATGGAAATTAAAATTCTGCAATTTTGTGGCAAGAATGTGACAATGTGGTCAACGTTTTGCACAAGCCACTTCAAATCCACCTTTTGATTTGAAGCTGGATTGACAGAGGGTTACCTATTGACAGAGGATCAAACTCAACTCCTCAGAACCATTGGAGCTCTAAAATTAGAATAACCTGAATAATTTTTTTAATAAATTTATGCCTACTTTAATCCTAATTGCTACTTAATTTCAAATAGTTTTCAGCTCGGATGTCTTAATGGCTACTATACCAAGTTTTAATACAATTTATATTTCTGATCGCTTTTTAATTTAATTTAATTTTCTTAATAACTCTTAAATTTTTTTAATTAGAATTCACCACAGAAATTACTCATTTGAACAATTTTTTTTTTCAGCAACTGATGACATGGTTAGTGAAAAAAGTTTTAAAGCTATATCTCCAATCAAAAAAATTTAAAAATTTTAATTTTAAAGAATACAAAGCTTACTAAACCCAATTTTTAAATAAACAAATTTAAAATTTTTTGCAGGGTTATGCAACTCATCCAGCAGTACCACAAGTAATATATGGAATTCTAGCAACAATCGGGGGCCTTCTTGTTCTGTTATTACCAGAAACAAACAATTGTCATGTACCCGATACACTAGAAGAGGCAGCAAAATTCTCAAAATAAAAGACGTTTAAAAAAGCTTCAGAGCAATTAATCTTCCAAACAATGACAGAAAATCTTAATTTACAAGATGGCAAAACTTACACACTGTTTGGCTCAACATTTAGAGGTAATGTAAATTCAGTATATCTTTAATTTATATATTCACATTTTTTAAAGGGGCCACTTACTTGCATGGTCCAATAATGATGTTAAAAGGGAGAAAAAGTACACCTTTTCTGAAGTCAAAGTACTCGATAAATTTGTATTTATTTTTCTAAGATTGCAAAAGATGCCCAATTTCGATATTTTTTAAAAAAAGTACATACCTTCAACTCTTCCAGTTATATATGTGTATAAAGACAGTATTTCACTGATGAAGCAGCAAAATAATCAAATTATCAAGTGGCACATTTTATTACATATTCAATACATACTTAAAATTGGATTACATTTAAGCTCATTTACACTGGGCAGTCATAAATGTTAATAGTCCGGTCATCCGAAACAGACACGATCTTGCTTCCATTGTGATTATATTTTGCACACCACACTTGGTCAGAATGTTCATTAAAAGTATGAATACACTCTTTGGAGGCTATTTCCCAAACTTTTACAGTTTTGTCAGATGAACTGGAAAATAATTATATCAATAAAAAGAAATATATTTCAAGTAATACAAAACATTGATATAAATTCAGGTTAAATACTTTGTTTAAGTTTCTTCAATAAAGTGAATAGATTGTAACAATGTGTAATATGAAAACTAGACCACTGTTAATAACGTTGGATCAGATCTTCACAATCTAGGACCCAATCTTAACAGTTTAAGGATATGACTTCAAATATGCTAATTAATTAGAACAGACGATATTTTAAGTTACGAAGTCAGATACAAAAACCCACTTTCTCTGAATAAACATACCTGTCTCCTCAACAGATAAGTATTTCTGACACCCAAAATATAGGGGCAGCCTCAATATGAGAAATACAGTCCAAATAGTTTGGTCAGTAGAACGGTCCTAAGTTTAGATCCTACAATGCTAATTTTACTTTCGGTATATCTCACTACATTTTGAGAATTTTTGCACATAACTATGAAATCCCTTAGCTTTTAGTAAATATTTTATTTATAATAGACAAAAAAAGTTTGAATTGTAAGGTATCCAATTTTACATGCCAAAGTACAAAGTTTGAGTTAAACTGAATTTTAAAAATTTAATTTCTCAGGAACTATTTGATTGATTTCGCACAAAGTATGTATTTATCATGTAAAATTGCCTTCGTTACAATTCACACTTTTTCGACTTATTAACTAAAACAATAGTTTTTTTTTTAAAAAATAATCTTTGGATAAACAAGTATTTTAACTGAGAGAAAAAATTTTGAATTCGCTTAAAACGTATAAGAGATATAATGAAATATGTATAAAGTAAAATTAATATTCAGGAGTCCAAACTTTAGACCTTATTTTCCAGGCCAGAAATTCGAATTCATCAGAAAAAAGTATGTTATTTCAGTGAAAATAAGATTTTTCATCATTCCGTAACTTGAAATATCATCTACACTAACTAGTTTAACATATTTGAAGTCATCCCTTCAAACCATTAATACTATTGAGTCCTAGAACATGAAGATTCGATCAAAAGGTATTCAGGGTGGTCTTATTTTGCGACCTGTATACTTCTTAACTGCTATGCATTATAAATTTAGTTGAATTATTTTCAAAAAACAGTTTCTAAAACAGAAATTTATCAAAACTGTGCACAGAAATAAAAAAGGGATCACTCTCAATAACTTTGGATCTAATGATTGGAGTTTCATACACTAGAACTCAATTTTTATGATCGAGTGTCTAATCTTAACACTGTACTGTATAATATTAAAAAAAGTTAAGTATTTGACAAAGACAATATTTTAAGTTACAAAAACTTACATTTTTTGAACGAACATTTTCTTTTTTTGGCAGATTAAAATTTTTTAAAGGTAGTTTCACTTTTTGCATATCTCCTTTGTAAGATACGTTCGCGCTAAAATTTTGTGAATGGTTAAGTAAAGAAATTTCAATTAGCTAAAAAACAAAATTTGCACAAAAGTGGATGAATAGTTGGAGTTGTATTTCAAAATGCATATCTATAAACTTGCACACCTTACAATTTAGTAAATTATACATATTTATCGAATATTGTTAAATAACATAATAAAAAAATATGAAAAATTAGTTTTTGCATAAACAGATTTTATTATTGTGTTTAAAAAAGTTTCCCACATTTGGTGAATACTTCCGTCAAAATTTGTTAGAATTACACATAATAAGGTTAAAATTATGCTATTTTACTCTTTAAAAAAAAAGGACATTTCTTTATCGTTTTCTTATCCTAACTCCCAGAGATTTATCTAAAAAATTCTTTCACTGCTTTGTGCAGTCACCCATTTTTTTTTGCAATTATGTCAGTGAATTTAACTTTCAGGGACAATAAGCAATATTGAGTTTAACAAAAATTTAGTAAGGGCTCTCTGTAATTCAAATCTAACGGGAAAAAAAAGTATACTCATTCTGAGGAGGTATCTATTTATATCAGATTTCATATTATTAATTAGCATATGTCATCCAATTGAATCACTGAGTCTGACTTTATCTATACAAATTAGCCTATTTAAGGTTAAGCTCTTGCACCATAAGGACAGAGTCCTAGTAGGTGATAATGCAAACATTTGAACAAAAGTTATTTAGGCTGTTCCCTTTCCAGTAACATTCAAACTTGGTACAGTACAGAACCCATTATCTGGAAAATCAAAAAATCGGAACGAACTTTGATAAATTTTCCCACCATTTTTTTAAAATAAAAATTTTTTTTCCTTATAAGATTTCAGGAATTTTCTTTCTTTTTTGAAAGATGTTTACCTTACCATCATTTTGGAATTAATCATTAGTGTATTACTTCATTGTTTGCTACAAAAACGGCTTTTTGCAGCAATTCAGAAAACCGGAAAAATCAGTTATCCGGAATAGCGATGGTCCCGATCGTTCCAGATAATCGGTTCCCTACTGTACAATACAATATCAAAAAGATTTTTATGCTGATGAGGATAAATGAAACAACACTTTACAAAAATTTTGCTAATCAGAGATTTTTTAACTCTACAGGAGAGAAGGGTATAGTCAGTATTGTAGCGTCAAATTCCCCCCCCCCAGAACACAGAGAGCGTTCGCAGGAGAGAAGTGTAAACATTGTTTGCATGTTTTTTTCTCTATCCAATAGAGGATAATTCTAGAAAAGTATTAAATGCAATAATTGTGATATAAATTTGACCAACCCTAATATGTTCCCTGAGAATGCAATAAAAGAAATATACACATTAGGGGTCTCAAATTAATAAATAAACTAGGACAAAATACTAATGCATCACTACTGAGGAAGGGGGTCTGAAAACACCAGATTTCACCAGTCTGTTTGATTGCCTGAACGAAGCAAGGAAGAGTCCAGCAGTGTTTATTAAAAAACCCATTTAAAATTCATAATGGTGTTTTTCTTTTCACGAGAGATAATTCATTAGATTTTGAAAATGTTTTTTTTTTCGCATTTAACTATTTATTTGTGATCAATATTTGAAAAGTATACTCAAATTAAAGTACTGCAACACTGTATTGGCATGTTATGGCTCTTCTTCCCCCCTGGGTATTATGAACTTCCACTGAAAATAGTCTGTATACTTTTTATTCATGTCACATGCATTTGCATGTTTAAGAAAATAGAATCACCTGAATCTATTTTTTAAATAATAAACTTAATGGATCCAAATGAATCTGCTATGTCGTACATTTACCCAAGTCTTTCAATAGTAAATTTTTTTAAAAATCAACAGTAATTTTTACAAGGTTGTTACAGGTCCTATAAATTTATAAAAGTACAAAACAGTAATAAATTTACATATGCAAAGAGATATCTGAAATATACCCAATCATCCCTTTCCTCATAATGGTTATTCTTGGTGCTTAAAAAAATAAGGAAAAATTAGTAATTGAGTAGTTGACTAGTAATTGACTAGTTTGATTGTCTGTTGAAAAGGTTAATTTTTTGTTATGTCTATTTTTAACAACTGTTTTCGATCTATGTATATTTTCATTCATGAACTTTGAGCTGTACCCAGAATAAAAAGGTAGCAGCATAGCGACCACAATAATCATTCAATTCCAATTAGTATATAAGGGATATTAACTCAATGTCTGGAGATACCTTTAGATAGATGATGGTTGACATCGATAACCTAATCCCTACATTGGTCCTGTCCCTGTACACACAACATAGACAATAATCTAATTGCTGATAGCAACATAGGAGAGATCAAGCATACAGCCAATCAAAGAAAGAAACTGATTTAAAAATTCAGAAAAAAAAACATTTAAAGTAATAAATCAAAATGGAAAAGCGCTTAAAGCAGCTGAATCTAAATTAAAATAAAACAAATTTGGTAAGTCAGAAATACTGTTCTAGCAGAAAATGAAAAAAAATTATAAGATAGTGTGCTAGCAAGACAGCACTTCATCAGGGGACACACTGCCTGCCAACACACATATCATATAATTTTTTTCTTCTTCTGCTAGAATAGTATTTCAGACTTTCTAAATGAAGCATACAATTGTGATCTTAATACAGCTCTCTTAGTGACTCCAAAAACAGCAATGAATCAAATAGTAATAACGATTAATCGAATTCTATTCCAGATACAATTCTAATGGAGGAGTATTGTTGCGTAGCTACTACTACAATTATTCAATTCCAAATCAATGTTAGATTTAGATACATTCATCATAATTTTATAAAATGCTCGTATTTCAAAAATCGGAAATGGTTAAATGCAAATTTTAATAAATGAGTGCATACCTTGAAACAAAATGTGTATTATTTGGAGAACAATCAACTTGAAGAACCCATGATCCATGTCCAGATAAAGTACCTATTAAATGTGCATGTTGTCTGTGAAAGAAATTAAAATATTTTATTTATATTACAAACCATTTCAAATAAAACAAGCATAAAAATTAATAAGTGTGTCATTATTTATATTTCTAAAACTCGTCAATCACTAATTGATAGAAAAACTGCATCAATACAAGTAAATATGCAAATTTCAATGTACATTTGAGCCCTGATTATCTATTAGACTAGTGTTAAACATATAATTGAGACATAAAAATTAAGCATGTTTTTCAAAAATTGACTCTTACGAGATGAACTATCAGAAAAAATTTATTATCTTTACTTATTTTCAGGTACGATTTCAACAATATCCAGCTTAATACTAACAAAATGAAAATTGTTTGGCTTGAAAATTTGTTTTTTGGTTTATATTTGAAAATAAACTTTTGAACAGTTGTTAGGTACATCCTCCAATATTTTTTGTGTATTTTCATTGTCTTCATCACTGTGATCAGAAGCAGGCATCAAATCAGATATCGAAGTATGTCACAGTCAATATATATACATCATCAATTTACGGTAGACTTTCAGTCACACAGTTTAATTCAGAAGGAATAATTAATATTTAAAACAGATTATGTTTTTAGATGGTAATTATCAAAACAAAATGATTAAAGAACATAATAGATTGATCACTTGTAATTTAATTTATAATTATTTCATATTTATAATACCTAATAACTATTTTCTACACTAAAGTTTTGGGCTTTTGAAAATTATCAAAATCTATTTCAAAAGAGGATTTTTACATGTTTAAAACCAGATAAAAATGTCAAGTGTCGAAAACTTTCCTAACTCTGGGATGAATATTCAATCAATTCTAATGGGCTTACTTTAAATAAAGTATCAGAAATAGAGTGGCAGTAATTTACAAATTAACTTCACACCTTGATTTTAAATCTCACTCCTCAAAAGTAAAAAGAGTGAATTTACTTTCAGGTATACATATTACATTTTAAGATAAATGATTAATGCAATAAAAACAATAAATAGAAGTTAATACTTGTACTTACACATTATAAATTTTAATGTGACAATCATCAGAAGCAGTTATAAGCATCGAAGAATCTTTGGAAAATGTTAAAGAACGAATTGGCATAGCATGACCTTAAAAAAGAATAAGCAATGATTAATTTGTAGCAATATAAAAATTCAGTAATAGGTAATGAAAGATTAATGAGAATCTATCAAAAGTTATGTATTTTTAGAAGTTTGGAAGGTCGACATCTTTCTAGCACTCCTTTAAACTAATTAGAAAATTTATAGTAAATTTAAGTTAATTAGAATTAAAATTAATTAGAAATTTATGAAATGCAATAAATATAATTATGTCTCATTCATATTTGAAAAAAAAAATAGTAGTTCAAAAAGAATGTGACTGCATCAATTTAAAAAAATGGTAAAAAACATTTGTGAAGATTCATAGATCATGTAAAGTAACGATAACTTAATCATAAATAAGATCATAATTCAAAGCCCAGAATTATCAACAATAAAATCAAGATGTTTCTACAACATGAACAACATAGTTTAAACAAATTACCTTCTAATGTGTGGACAAGCTTTCCAGCAGCTATATCAAACACTTTAATTATTCCATCAATAGCACCACTGGCAAGATATTTACCATCAGGACTCTAAGAGCATAAAAGTAAAATAAAGAATATTTACAAAAAAGCACACTAAAAAAATATAAATTAGTCTAATATAAATATAAAGTAGATATCAAGGTTTTTAAAATTTAATTCATCCATCATGAAAAAATTAAGCTTAGCTTAAAAGGAAAACAATCAAATTTTTAAAACCAATTTCTAGCATAAACTATTTATTATGGGCATTTAAAACGAGTAATATAAAAATTAAAAAATATAATAAACAAAAGAAAACATAAACTAAATAAAAATTATTGCATTATTCATGGAAAGTTATATATCTGATCCGCTATTCTGTATTTGCGCATATTGTTCCTCACTACATAACTTTTCAATACAATAAGAAATGGAGAAAACAGTGTTTTTGAAGGAAAAACAGAACAATAGATCTTAAGACAACGTAGATGCTCTAGCAATTAAGGGGGGGGGCAGGCAGTTAAAAGGGGGATTTAACACCATTTTTAAGCTTGTTTCCTTATGTCTGAATAAAATGGAAGTTTAATAAAAGTAAAGTTTTGAAATAAAATTAAAACATAATATTAATCCTTATAGATGAAAGAAATTATATGATTTGCATACCTGCCAATATTTAATCCTTTCAAGGATGATTTCCCCCAGTGGTAGTAAAATGGAATATAAATTACAATTTTAGGCTGAAACATACATTGTATTTTTGGATGGCTTCTGTAGACTACTACTACAGTATTCCATATTTATATATATACTTTATCTTTTTAAAAATAGTGGTGATCAAAAAGATGATAAATGTAGTTTTTAAATGCAAGGATATATAGAAAGCATGCATTTTACTACCACTTTAAATATAGAAATAAAATTTTACACCAAATGCGTGAAAGTTGGCAAGTATGAATCTGTGAATTATTTTATTAAATAATTTTGTTTTTGATGAAAACTTGAAGAAATTGTGTTTTACATACCTGCCAACATTGGAGAAATAAAATAAAGGAGATTTTACTAGCGACATTTTTTAGGAAAAGAGTAAAGTTTTGATACATCATGCATAATCATGTAAATCAAAAAGAGAAATTCAAAACTGGAAATAATATAAGCACTTACATTTAGTGAAGTAAAAAATATGTTAAAAAATCTTAATCTAAAGAAGATTTTTTTAAACCATTCCTCATAATTATTAACACTCAACATACTGCAGTACCGGCAATAGCACTATCTGTTGAGGAATAAAAGAAGTATTTTTGTCATCAACGGATATTTTATCTCCAAAATTTTATTTTTTTAAAAATTTCTTCAACAAATATGGAGAAATTTGAGAATACACGGGTAAACAGGAGATAGTCATAAAATATAGGAGTCTTCTTTAAAAACAGAAGACTTGGCAGGCATGGTTTTAGTTCATTTTTAATTATGATTGTTAGGATTTATTTAATTTAAGACTATCAATTTAAAATCAGTACAAACTGAAACAAAAAGAGACTTACATGAATGGCTTTGAAATTATCATTATTGAAAAGTGAGAATATATTTATCTAACATTAGTTGGAGAGGAATCTATATAGCATTACTATTTAACATTTCATGAAGAGGTAAACCATGAAAACCTTCTATAGTTAGTCTGATAGCAAGAGGACTCTAACCCATGATATGTCTATCACTGAAGATAATTTATGTCATGACTGCAAGCTGGGTTTGTAATTCATTTAACCTAGTCACCTGGATTGCATTGGCTTGCCACAATATTAAACTAAAAACAAGAAAATAACTTAAACTTCTGAGGACATTGCACACTGACCACGAGAAGAACAAAAGATTCCATTTGCTGGAGGCCGTGATAACTTTTCATGAATTAGTACTGCACAGAAACTTAAAATGACTCGAGCATAATTTTAATGAGAAATAAAATACAATGCAAAATGCACGCCAGATATAAAAAAGATAACTTAAAAACTAAATATGACGATGGATGAAAGACAATTAAAGTAAGACCAAAATCAACAGCTTACATTGTAAGAGTGACAGTTAAATTTAAACCCACATTTTTTATTACATAAGGTTAACTACAGCACAATCTAACAAAAGTAACTATTACGATTGTCTAAATTTAAAAATAAATGCAAATTGTGCCTTAAGATGGTAAATGATACTGCATTTGATAGCTTCGCTCCATCATGACAGACCATGATATTACCCAAACAGGTTTAAACAAGAAACTTCTTAAACATCTTTAAAAAATAAAAACCTCCAGTATCTATCTTTAAAAACTAAATAGCAGCATATCAGTATATTGCCTTAATCCTTCAGTTTACATAAAATTATTAAAATTATACTTAACATGATATTATTACATAAAATTATTAAATGATACTTACAAAAGCTACACTCAAAGTGAATTTTTTAGTTTCTAAAAAAGATTCAAGTTTTCCAGTTTCTACACCATACAAATTTATTTTGCCTCCATGGCTGCCTGTGGCAATGTATTTGGAATCAGGAGAAAATGTAACAGTCCAAGCATCAACTAAAAATAATAAAAGAATAATATTAAAACACTAGCGAGAAACGAAATTTGATATAAGGTAAAAATAACATAATTGACAGATTTTGAAACCTTGTCAAAGCTTTTCTGTCTAGCACTATCATCTTTTATGTAAAACTATGTATCATGTAAAAATATAAATTAATATTATGATTATAAGAACTTAAATAAATGTAGTTTTTTAATTATAATTAAAAAGAGGGGGAGGGCTAAGCTAAAATTGAAGCAGTTTTGAGTAATTTGATCATTAACAGACTTATCAACAAAACAAAAAATAGATTTCTCACAAAAATTACATAAAAAACATACTTATATTTAATAAAAATGATGCATACTTTTACTACTACATAAAAGAAAAACCTATCAAAATTAAGCTAGTCTCCTTATGGAAACTATGCCATACTTTCAAGCAGAAAACAAGTTTTGAACATTCAAAAATTAAGCCATAGTTTCATGATTCCTCAAATATTTTTCAAACTTTAATCACAATCCAATGAACACCTCAGTTAGAAAATAACATTTTAAAGGTTTTCTCAAGTTAAATAGATAATTATGATATTGATGAAATAAATAAAAAATCTAGATACATCCTTAACTTATAGTTACAAACAAAATGTATGACTAGACTACTTATTGGTTTAGTAATATAAAATATATTAAGCAACAGTATACCTTTCAATTACCAATCAATAGAGAAAACATACTTTTTTTAAATTTATTTTCTTATAAACAAACTAATTTAGGATTTTATTTTCAGTTCTAAGACTATTCATTACTTTTCATTAAAATTAAAGAATAAGGTTTCTTTTAGTTTAAGTATTTAATCACAGTGGCCCATCTAAATTACTGGAAAATAAGCATTCATGTTCAAACAATAAGGGTTTAATTAAAGTGACACAATAATTTAATGGAAACTTTCAACTTTCTTGGATATAATGACTTACAAAAATGCAATAGATTAACTGATGATAAAATAGTAAAGTATGATAGAATTCATACATAACACAATGTGTAAGAATCCTATAAAATGACTAAAAAAAACTTACAGGTACTTAACAAAACCACTCAGCTCATATTCCATACTTTGCCAAAAGAGTGTGGGAGCGGAGTTATCGATCATGCCAACCTTCATCTATCAAAAGGTACCTCGTGATTGAATCAAGTTAGCATGTCTTATATACCAGTGAATTGATGTTTAATATTCGAAGTGGTGGTTACGCCATTTGCCAAGAGCATTTGTCATTCTTTATATAATAATTCTAATTATTCATAGTTTGCCTAAAAACACAGAGCATTCATTACAATGATTAGGCGTTCTCTAGAATGCTGCATTTGATACACACCACCCAACCACGACGAAGCACCAAGTCTCATTTTTTAAAAGCTCTATCTTTTAACAGTCATGGCAAGAATGCCATAAAATTTTGAACCTGGTCAGGCATGGATAGCGCCTGAGCCGGTACTTCTCTTGCCTAACTTCTACACCAAACACAGAAGTGCTATGACAGATTTAACATCAACCTTGCTGGACATACATAGCGGTTGCTTAGTCAGCTACAAGAATCAAACATGCAGCCCCTAGTTCTCCAGCAGTGGTGTGAGCAATGCCTTAACCACTTAACCAATCATGTCTAGGTAGCACCACTGCACTTTATACATGGATGATAACATATGCATAGTGTATTTTTTATTCATGCAACTTTTAAAGGAATAACAATTTCAAAAATTGAAATGGATAATATACCTGGACCAGCATCAATACTCTTCAATTCTTGACCAGAATGTAACTCCCATACCCTAATCTGACTATCTAAAGAACTAGATGCAGCAACTAAAAAAAAATAATGAAAGGCATATAAGGTAATCCCTATCGATGAACTAAAACTTGTGCAATAAAAATATAAAGTTCAGAAGTTTCAGTGCAACAAAAAGGTAAGATCCAAAATTTTTGTAATGTAGTTTCGACTATGGGCAATATAGCTAGCAAATGCACAGATAAGAAATGGAAACAAATGTTTTGTGTGGAAAAGCCATGTAAGCCTATTGTCAATTTTAATTTGGCTCTCACCAATATGAAACTGGACATACCTTACTACTGCATGTGAAACTGTACTAACAAAGCTGATCCCTCAATCTAGACAGACAAGTTGGCCTCTCAATTTATAAAGCTAATTAAAAATGAATATTTACATATGAAAAGTGAATTGCTATAAGTACTATATTCTTTACAAAATTCAAATAATAGTTCGTTAAAGGTTGTCACTTAAGACCAATTATTATAATTTTGCTGCTTTTTAGAAGTAACTGAGAAAAAGAGAATTTTCTGAATTTACTCATTTTGGATAATACTACAGTCCAATTTACTACTATATTTTTCTGCTCTGGAGAGATAAAAATTATTTTCCTTCCTTCAAATGCAACCCATCTATTTTAGAGCCTGGGTTACCAAAGTAAGTGCTTTCGACCCCAATGGGTGTTGAAGACTTTTGGGGTGCTGGGGCTTTCTATAGGATTTTTAAGAATTTACAGAAGAAACTTCTTTAAATATTAAGTGCTATCTTAAATTAATAATTTTATTTTATGACAAACATATTCTAATAACAACCTTAAATGTTATTAAAGCAGGCATTAATTCAGAAAATTATTGCAAAAAGACCAATTTTATAGGGAAAATACTTTGTTTGCTGTTCTACTCGAAAAGAAAATTTATTCTAGAAAGTTTGACTTGGTACTTCTTCAAAATTTAAACTATTCTGATCTAATTTCTTACATATCATTTTCATATTTCTTTTATTCATTATGAACATCATGTTACAGTAATTTTGGATATTAAAAACAATTTGTTTATAAGTTAATTTAAAATTATCATTAGAAGCACACGGCAAATATTCTTTATTTTTGATGTAAGGGCAGCATTTTTCAAAAATTGCTAAACAAAAGGCTCAAATAAAGAAACACAGTTCAGTAGGAATTTTCAAAAAATTGTCTATATGGTTAAAACTCCAACAGATCAAAAATAAGGAATGTAAGAAAGTTATTTCATAAACCTTGTCTTACAAAGTAAGCAATGAGTCAAAAAAAGGTTGGGAACTTATGCTTTAATGTTATATGAAACGCAAAGTGAAGTTTTAAAAATATGCTTAAATTACTTTAAAAACTTTCTTAGATAGTATCCTTAATTTAATATTAAGAGGATCAAACAGTTAACTGCTCTAATGCTTAAACTATAGGATCATTAGATCTAAACTTTTCAAGATTTTGTTTTTTATCTAGTACATATATAATGCTTATAAGATCAGATGTATTTGATTATTTATGTGTCAAAAAAATGAAATAAAACAGTAACAGTATATAAATAATATTTTATACATTATCACATGCTACAAAGCATATTAAAATTAAATATTAGCTTTAAATCTTAAGTTACTAATCTAAAACATACTTGAACCATCATCATTGATATCAACTGAAACAACTCCTAAAGCATGGCCTTCAAATATATGACGAAGATCTAATTTTTCTTCATCCCTATTAAATATAGATAAAAAAAATAATATAAGATAAAAAATATTAGAAGATGGATTCTTTTAAGCATATCCTATTTAAAGTTTAACTAAATACATTTTTCATAAAATGCAAAATTATTTTTAAAAAATCTCTTAGTATTCAAAGCCACAATGATAACCATCAAACATATTTTGATTCGGGTTCAAGGTAATAACCTTCAAGGACATGAGATTTTTCACTAAACCACTTTTTCTAACAAACAATTGTTACAGAATAATCATATCTATTGACAGATTATTAGAATCATTAAAATAACTAGAACTGTTTGTTGTTTAAAAAACAGGGCACAAAATTTCAACTCACCATTCGTAACTGAACATTTAGAGCTGGCAAGCTTATAAAATATTGTGTTTCAAATAGAGCTTTATAAAATATTGTGCTTCAAATCAACCTACCATAATTTTTCCAGAATCCATCTTTTTGTGAATTTTAAGTTGAAAAATATTAAGAAGTGAGAGCAATATTTTCAAAGTTCTGCTAGAGATGTGTGAACAACTTTGCTGTTTCCTAACACCCTTTATAGGCTTTCCAAAGAAAAATTCTTGAATTTGTTATAAAGGAGATAAATAAATTATCTGTGTATTTAAATAAAAATCTCTTTAGTAAACAAGTGGATGTTTTGTTGGCAGAGAGCGAAAAAGTGAAGTTTATGTTCATTTCAATATCATTGAAACAGATTTTGGAGACATAAAACAGTGAAGAAAGTTAGTGAGATTCCTGAATATGCTTCAGATTATAACACTTATGTGCTATTCTACCAGTAATCACAGCTTCCACAGTGACAGAGGCTTCAACTGTAACTTTACTCAGATAACAGCTAACAGAAATTCTTAGAAGATTGAGACATTGCTCAGAATTTCTATAAATTGCTTCCCCATCCCCAACAGAGTTTGATGCTAGGCCTGAATTTAAAATACAGTATTTTAGTTTTGAGAGACAGTGGTACGCAAATATGAACTGACATTTGTTTGCATTTTAATGACTTTTTATGACATGTGGATAACAGTGGAACTGTAGAAAAATTTATATCTGTGTTTTTCAGCAATTAAAAAATTTTAGCAATAAACATGCTACAGTCTTTTATTTTATATATTCTTTTATGGTTTTAGTCATCAAAAAGTTTTTTTTATACAACATTATGAAAATAGTTTATATTTTTCATGAAAATAGTAAGAGCAAAAATTTTAGTTTAACTAGTATTTTAGAACTGATTTTTTTCCCGCCCTGGTTTAATAGAATATTTATTTTTTACTCCATATTTAATTTCAATTCTAATGATTAACATATTGCCCACAGCTGATATAACAAGTGGACCAAAATAACAATTTAATGTAATGCTAAGTGTCACAAGCAAAGGGTTAAAAGAATAGAATTTAAAGTTATTTGCAATAAAAATGAGCTTTTGCTAACTAATAATTTTAAATCTTAAAAAAAAGAAAAAGAAATGAAATTACAACTCGTAAAGACTGCCTTGTTAAATAATACAAACAAAATAATAAATAAATAATACAAACAAACAAATAAAATTCCATTGGATAAGCTTCATAATTTAAAAATAACTTTTAATGAAAAAAAATTTTAGAAAGAAAACACTAGAAATAGCTAAAAACATGAATTTTTTTTAAAATAATTTTTAACAAACATTTGTTATATTGAGACTACTATGCATATCTTACAAAATTTTTAATTAAAAATAAATTTCATTTTTGAAACTTGAGTATGAAAAAAAATACCATTTCCAAGATTTGACCACATCATCAACTCCTCCTGTAACAATATGATTTAAGTTATCTTGCTTTCCTTTTTTCCAAGCACAACACCATATGCTATCATCATGAGCTGAAAATAATCAGGAAATTAACTTTACATTTAAGTTATAAACGTAGATAAAAATTAATTGATATGTGAATAATATAAATTGATATGACTATATATGAATCAATACATATCATATATTTAGTATTACAAAAATGTTATACAATGAAAAAATAAATAAAATTTTACCCTGTTCTTGCTTGAATATCACAGAATACTAAAAGATTCACAAAAAAAAAAAAAAAAGAAAGAAATTAATATAATGTAACACAATAAGAATATTATACGCAATAAATTTTCTTACCATTCTCAAAATTTTCACTTGAATAAAAAGTGATCTGAAAAATAAAAGTTTTAATACTATACAAATTAGGTATAACTATTGTTCATTCTATACAACTTTTTCCTAAGTCATAAATTAAATTTAAAAGAATTTTCTTATTTTAGCAATTTGGATTATTTTTTCTATCTAAAAGTATAACAATTAATATTTTATAATTATTTTAAAATGTAATAGTAATTTTAAAAAAAAATCTGCAATAACTTAATTTTATACAAATGAAAGTAAACTACAACTATAGAAGACAAAATAAGATGAATAATAAAAAGAAAAAGAAAAAAAAAAAGAAAAAAATCAAATTTAAAAATTTATGCTCATGAGTGAATAATGAATATTATACATAAATGCTTTGAAAATTAGATAATTTATGACTAAAATTGGGACTTTTTATACCCAATTATTCTTTTTATTTATTCATTATGTTTTTTTTTTGTTGTTGATATATTGAAACAGTGACATTGTTTTCAATTAAGCATTTTGAGTAATATTTAAATCATTGGTTCGTAATTTTTACCAGCAAATATTAATTAAAATTTTTTCAACATCACATGCCCTTGCAAGAACAGTAAATCAGTATTTATTTATTCAAGACACTTGTGATGGATTATCAGGGGTCTGTCTAAGTTTTTCTGAGAGGTACCTATTTTGTGAAAATAAAGACATAATTTGTGAAAAATGAAAAATTATATTAAAAAATCAACAAAAAAATATGGATTTTTTGTTTCTGAAGGGATACAAAAATAAAATTTTAAGAAAAAGTATTTTGTGTTTCCTTAAGTTGAATTTGTGAAACTACCGTTTTTCCTAAAGTTGAATTTGTGAAGGTACCGCTAAATGGTAGTAAATTCGGCCTGGACAGAACCCTGATTATATATAAGAATTTAGGTCAGAGTTTTATATAGAATTTTTTTCTAACAGAACTGTTTTAAACTGAAGATTCCTGAATTTTTTTAGTAGAAATAATATTGTATTGGAGTGATTTTGAGTTATGGCCAGAGAAAAAAAAAATTATTAGAGGTTTTAACAAATTTGAGAATTATTTTTTCTTTTTGCAAAGTTGATATTACAAAAGTTAGAGAAAATAATAAACATTGAGATGAACTATTTTTGGATTGAAATCACTTTCAGATCAATATTTTTTCTTTCATTCACTAGAAAATGAATTCAGCTAAGTGTTTTATGAGTTCTACCTCAGGATAAGCCAATATAAACATACATGCAGGCTAAATAACTGCCATTTACAAGCCTACATGTAAATCAAGAACATAATAACAAGCAAGAATCAGATTGGAAATAGGAATATATGATTGCAAACATAACTCAGATATGCTACATAACCAAAACGTTAGAGACTGGAAGATGTGAGACAGTTCAAGGGTTAAAATGAGTTGATTGGAGCATAAGTCAAGTTTAAAGCAACAATCTAAAGTAGGTTTCTAATGCCAAGCTCAGCTTACCTCAAGATCTTTAGCACCTCTGAACTATTTTTGTGAATGTAATCATTTTCTTGACTTATTTCCAAATTTTTGAAACATATTGAGTGAGTTATTAATTTCTTCCAAGGAAAGATCTCAATCAGTTCCAGCAAAAAGTTATTGTGAGTTTTAGCAACTTTTGAGGGGTGACAATGGAGAAATTATAATAAAAAATCTCAAAAAAGGCCCAACTCAAATGGTATAACTTATAGCAAGCGAACCTATAATATTTTTTTTAAATAAAAATTCTTTGACAACTTGGCGATTGTAGTGGGTAAGAACAGATTGGTACCAATACAGAAATATGCTCTCTTTCAATTACAAAAAATTGCGAAATTTGTACTTTGCTTTTGATAAATGCATTTGGCAGACCAGATAATTCCAGATGGGGAAAATCCCAGATATAGTAAAAAATAATAATAATAAATAAACTCAGTAATATAGGCAAAATAAACAAACAAACATAGAAATTATTCATAAATGAAAATGAATTCATTAAAATGTAAATTTATTCAATTAATAATTAAAGATACTCTCTAATTTTCAAAAATTTACAAATAAATGTCATAAATGAATTAACAGCGTAGGCACAAATCAAACAGAATATACTTAATTTGCAATTTATATTGTTAAATTATATTTCCCTAATACTGCCAGAAAAATATAAATAAAGAATTTAGTTATTATTCAAAATACAGCAAATGCCTCTTTAAAAGACTAATATTGTTAAATTATTCACCGGCTTCAAACATAATGGACGCAAAATAAATGCTTATATCAACAGAATGTTTTCATTGATGGGATATTATATATCTCAAGCAATGGAAATAAGTAAACAGTCATATCGATATAATGTTTAACGAATTTAATTTTTACAAATTACTCACCAGTCAGAGAAATTCTAATTTCAAAATGTCCACATTATAGAAAACAAATGTAAATAAACAATCCAACAATCCGTTTACAACGTATCAAGAAATTTTAATATTCGCTTGTAACCTTTAAAATAGTGATTAAGTTTTTAGTTTGTAGCTTACATATATAAATAAAAAGGCTATTCCTACTAGCGCGAAAAACCAGGCGATTGAAACTGGCTACAGATGGCGTAAAGCAGAAACAGAACAAGCGACTAGGGGAAGGACGATTCCATAATGTTAAGTTTCGTCGGAAGAGTGAAAATAGGGAAATTACACTGAGAATATTGGGGATTTTTTTGTTCGCTTCCGTGGCATATTGGCTAAATTTCAAAGGTTTACGGTCACCGTTCGCATTTGTTTTTACTTTTATTTTTTGCAACGTTTGCTGTCATTTTCGAACTCGTATAAAATATGTTATTTACTGAATTTTTTCGTTATGTCTTTGCTTTTTCATTCTTATCTGTTTTGCTTTTGTTTGCTCGATGTTTTTAGACAAAGTATGAAATGTGAGAATTATAACATGCTTTCCATAGGCATTCTATAGAATGACAAATGCTATTTAGGCAAGTATAAAATAAACGTCCTGATGCTGTTATTATGTAAATGATGTGCATGTTACTGTGAATGACTGAAATCGGTGGTTGTTGGATTTCAGCGGTGAATGTTGACAACCACATTATCGCTTCGGTGAATGTCCGATATATTTGTTACATCCGATTTGATATTAATTTATTTGTTTATATAATTGCATTTATTCGATATTTTAATTCTTACAGACGATAGATTAGAAGAAACATCAGTGTTTGGAGTAGCGGGTAAATGTTTACTGGGCAGTGGCACTAAACCTTAAAAAAATATAATTGCATTGTATACCCGGCAGTGGCACTGAATCTTAAAAAAACATTAGTGTAGGGTATACCGGGCAATGGCACTTGACCTTAAAAAATATCAGTGTAGGGTATACCGGGCAAATATATACCGGGCGATGGCACTTGACCTTAAAAAAACATCACTGCAGGGTATACAGGGCAGTGGCACTTATACTAGGTCTAGTTGACGAGACTTTTGGTAAATGTCTGAAATATATACAAGGTCTAGTTAAGTGCCTCTGCCCGGTATACATTTCCCCGGTATACCCTACACTAATGTTTTTTTAAGATCAAGTGCCACTGCCCGGTATACATTTGCCCGGTATTCCCTGCACTGATGTTTTTTTAAGGTCAAGTGCCACTGCCCGGTTTATACACGGAATTCTTTTCACGATCTTCCCCCCTCACGCTCCTCCAACATGTACAGAATTGCTGGATCAGCGACCGATAGTTGTCAACAGTAGTGAGGTACGTACCTCTCTGCATCAGAAACGTTCTTTGAAGATAAAAAAAAAATCAATTCTGACTGTCTTCTCTGTAAAGCCTAATAATCAATTATTTCTTTTTTGATGAACCTGGTGAAGTTTTTTTGTTTCATAAAATTCCGCCAAAATTTGACTTCCAATGTTGGCGCTAAATTAAGGCGATATTTTGTTAAGGTAACGCTCTCACCAGCAACGTTTTCCCGATATCGAACTCATTTTCCCCTTTCTAAATTTTCTAAGTCCGTTTGTATTATGGAATCGTCCTGTCCCTAGTCGCTTGTCTCTATCTATGGCAGCTCTTAACGTGTTTTCAACATTAGCGTGTGGCGAGTCATAGGAGAAGGAAGTACGTTAATTTTTCTCTTGATTTTTAAATAGATTAAAAAATTTTAAGTTGAGCAACTATTCAGAACTGAAACATAGTTCTGAAAAAAAGCGTCGTGGAAATTTCAAAAAAAATATTTTTGACAATTGAATATGAAAAATATTAGGCAAGAGCTACGACATGGAACTGATGTTCTCCTCAGATGGCGTAATCGAGCACTGCCGATCGCCAATAACAGAACATTTTTCACAAAATTAGCAATCCTTCAACGTTTTGATTTATGGAGAAATAAAGCAAAAATCTCTCAACATGAAAAATTTTCTTTTTAAATATGGTTGAGACGTTATCATTTGTTTTTCTATCGTAACACTCGAATACGCCATATGGGGAGAAGACCGATTTCATGTCTTGATCATAGTACTACTATATTTTTCCCATTCTAAATATTTTTCGTATTTACTTGTCAGAATTTTTTTTAAAATTTCCATGGCGTTTTCTTTTATAATGTTCAATGTAGTTTTAAGTTCCATACAGTTTCCTAACTTAAAAGTTTTTAATCTATTTGAAAATCAAGACAGAAACTAACGCACTTCCTTCTCCTATGACTCTCCACACGCTAATGGTAAAAGAATGCGAAGTGTTGCAGTTGGAACAGAATTCTGTTCTACGTTCCCTGTAGCTCATTTCGATAGTCAATTGTTAAACGCTGTACACTTTTGGCAACAATCTCAGTTACAAGCAACAATCTCGGATACTAACAAGCCATTTAATGAAGGTTCAATAATTAACTTAAGAGAATAAATGAACAAAATACTGAATTCATTATCATAATCTAAAACTTTGAACAGATTTTCAACATTTGTAAGAAATACATCAATATTAAATCTCTGAAAAATTAGAACACTTTAAATTAGAATTTGCACATAATAATTATTAGGTGTTTAAAATGTGTTATTTTGTCATAAATTATGGTAAACATAATTTATGATGATTGGCAAATTAATAACAAAAATCCATGTTAGTATTGAATAAAAATAATGTTTGCTCAAAATAGCAATATTTAATAAAGGGAAGGATATGTATTTTTAAGTTTGCGTTTTTAGTGGTTAGATTTTTTTTCCCCAACAGATTTCTTTCAAAATTTGTAACTATGTAGTTTTGGCCACTATTTTAATTATCATTGATGACATTGTTTTTATATTGTTTCTATCCTTCAACATTTTTATTTTTAGATGGTATTCAGAGAATGTATTTGTATACTTCAACTAATCAGATTAATAATTTGTATTAATTAAAAAGCGCTGAGCAAGTACAAAGTTAATTTTTGTCCCAAAATTTATACAAGCAATGAAGTTTCCTTTTTTGCTAAATGCATGTACTGTATGTAGTACTCAGAAAGAAAATACTGAGATGTTTCATCGTAATAAGCAATATAATAATTTAAATTATTTTTTTCCAGACCAACAGAAAACTTATTTGTTTTTTTAATTTTAATCTCCAAATAAAGCATTTTAAATTAAGTTCTAAAAGAGATGTTTGACGTACTTTACCTGGATAAATTGTTAAAAAAAAGAAAAGAATAACACAGATATTTATGTAATTTTATTTTATATTATTCCGATTCTGTTAAAATGACTGAAAAAAAAATAACTTTCAACATTTTCATATGAATTTTAAGCTTAAAATAATTAAAAAAAAATTAGTAAGAGGATCTTTATTAAAACAATAAGAATATTAATAAAAAATATATTCATTATAACAAGGATGGATAATAATTTAAAATTGAAAACTTGTTCACTTTCAATAAATCTTTTTAAGCAGGTATAAGACAGATGAACACTCTATGACTTTCGCTATATCATTTTCATCAATTATTAAATATATTGGTTAGAAAGAACATCTAAAACAGCGAAATCATTACATGACAAAACAAAACTTGATCTTTGTTTTGCAAATCATCACTCACTTCATTATTCGGAAGATTTAAGTTTGGTAATTCAGAGTTTATCATTGTCAGATCGATATTACATTTTTCTACTAATAAATCTCCAATCTTCAGTGAGTAAATTACTTGCTATGTTATCATTTAGTTGCAAAGCATGGACAGATATAATTGGTTCTGAAGCTTGTTTAACAGAAAAATCAGTTTGATCTTTAACCCGCCTACTAAAATCTGCTTGGAGGGACGTTTTTTTAGCTTCACATTCAGTTCCATTAATTGTTCCTTCATTACTTTGAGTATATTTTTCAAGCATGCTTGCACATGCATTATTACTAATGTTCATTTTATTTTGAGAATTATTTTCTAACAAGTTACACTGAAGAATTTTGCTTTTCTCCAGAAGTTCTTTTTCTAGTTTATTATTTCCTCTCCTACGACGTTCTTGCCTACGTTTATCAATTTGTTTTTCATCTAGGGCCTTATAAAGCCCTGAAATTATTTTTGGACTGCGATAAGAACAAAATTTAAAATTTGATTGAAATTTCAGCACTGCAGAAACCATTCTCACAGAATCATTTAGAAGCCTTTCGCTTAGTTTTGCAAATACTTATTGAAGGGCATCCTGTGCTCCATTAATACTTTCTTGAGATATTATCTTTCTCCCAGTGAGTATCTCACTTGGCTCTACTGATGATTCACAAAATTGATAACACTTTCAGAGGGATTTGTAATACCATCTACTTTCTCTTCAGTCTTTCTAATATCAGAAAAAGCTAGTTGATTCAGAACAGCTTTTGCACCATCATCAATACCATTAATAATTGATACCAATTCAAACTTGTGAATGACAGAATGTTTATTATCACACAGTCTACCGTATCTACTTAGCTCACAAGTACATATACTAAGTCATGTCTACCTCAAATTGATCCTTACCAACAAAAACTTTAAATATGTTGTATCTTCGATTCGATGATGCTGAGCACAAATGTGCATATTGTTCAATGTTACACTGCTGTTCGCAGCACTGATACACTTTTGGATGTAATATAATTCAAATGTAGTTGCTATAAAATCAACAAGTTGAGTGAAAGTTTTTACATTTTGGAAAGGAATATCCTTAAATAGTCTTAAAGCTAATTCAGAGGGGTTATTGCATTTGTAACCTCTGAATTTAAAATTGTTTCGAAAATTATGTGTCCAATTTTCACGTTGCTGATTTAATTGCCTAAAGTGTTCATTAAATAGGGAATATCCGTTAGAAGATCTTGTTTCAACTCATTTAACTCTTTCTTACTTTTAGCATACACTAACCTTTTGAACTGATAATACAAAGTCTGCCTAGCATCAGGAGGAAAAATTTTACTTTCATTAAAAGCCAGTTCCACATTTATCTCAATGAATAGTATGTACAAATTAGAAAAGTAGAGCCTGGGAAACATTCCCCTAACAGAAGATCTAGTTTTTCATCTCCATCTGTCATTATGTATTGTGATGAATAAGCAAATATTTCAAAATCTTCAAGAAAAATTCTAAGTCCCTCGTGAAAAGTATCAAGAGATGCTGTTTCTGTTATAACAGAACCTAATGAAATGCTTGCACCAAAACTAGTATAAGTGGTGAATATATATCAAACTAGAACAACCTTTCAATTTATCTTTATAGTCTGAAATGTCTAATGCAATTGTTTGTTGAGCTTCTGGCAATAAATGAGCTCTCAACATAGTGGGGGTACATATAGCAACAATATATTCATCCTGTAACTTGGACAAAGCAGCGTTATAGCCTCTGTCCTTTAGTGGTTTTAAATAACATGTTACATTATTTACTAAATGTTCTACAGTAGTAGGGCCGAATTTTTCATTGCTATAAATGAGATTCAATCTAGAACGATTTGGAAGCACAGATCTATCATATTTAACACGGGAAAATTTTTCACCTAATTTGGACATCAAAAGGACACTGTGTGTAACAAATGCAATGCTAGGGAAATGTCCCTTGTCAAAGTAGTTTAGAGCAGCCTTTTTTGTGTCCACTCTCATAGGCCGGTTGAGCAAAGCAGTTGGTGTGTGAATATTAGTTATGTAGTCCTTTGGAAAATACATTGCATATTGTTTCACCATTTTTTGGCATAAAGAAAAAAAAATGTCAATAAAAAAAAAAGTTAAGAGATTGCTATTTTTAATGTTTTAAAATTTATTTTAAGGAATTAGTTAGTGTGTAATTTTTATTTCAAGAAATATTAAAAAAAAAATAAATTGTAAACTCACCTCTCGTGGGGATAAATGAACCTCTAAAGTAAAAAATATTGATGGTTATTAGTCCTTAATAAAGTGAAAATTTTATTTTCTGGTGAAAATATACAATAGCAGTTAATTACTGATAGCATAAATTATCAAAATGCTAATAAGTTTGTGTCATAATTTTTGCATTTTTAATCTTAAGTTTTGTCATAATTTTGATACTGCAACATTGATAAAACAAAAATGATAAAGATAAACACAAATAAAGCAACATAACTCCCCTTTCTACTATACAGACAATAACCTTCTCACTGTAAGAGTATCATCCATTTTCACTTAATAAATGCAAAAATATTTATGATTGATATTATCCAAACTGATCATTATCTTTTGCGAAGAATTTATTCGATATAAAGATTAAAAGAAATTCTTAGAATAATTATTTATACTATTTTGTAGACTTCTTTTAAAGAGGAATAATGCATATCACTTATTTGGGAAATGCTTATCCCATTTCAAAGGTTGACATATTCATGTTGTTTCTTATTTTGTTGTTACTCAGATGTTACACAATATTTCGATAGACAATATATATTTTTTCTTTTAAAACTTTTAGTCTGCAATACACATGAGTTTTTTTCTTTAGGATCTCGGCACAGAATATTTTTTTCCTCTTCAATTTTACTGATATAAATTTAAGCTTAGCTTAAACATTTTATACATTTTCTGGATTTCCTTATCAAAAATAAATATCTATTATCATGTATTTAAAGGATAATTTTAATAGCATTACTTGTTTTATAAAATTAAAACAAGTAAGGCTATTTAAAATTAATCTGTAGTTTTAATTTACCTTTATATGATTCTGTAAATATGGATCACATTTTTCTAGTTCTAAGTTCATGCTTACATTATTTTAATACAATCCCAAAAGGAGATGGTGCATTTTATTATGCATCAATATTAGATGGTGGATCATATTAGAAGGTGCATTTTATTATGCATCAATACATTCAGATTTCACACAGTAAACAAGTTCTCTATATGCTTTTACCAGAATGACTTTGTTTTATATTTTTACCATTTAATTCAAATACGCAAGACAATTGTATTACAATAGATCTAATGTAAGTTTCAAGTAAAATTTATAGGGATATAGTATTAAGTAATCCACATTATGATGCAGTTTTAAATTGGATGACAGGGGCCATTATAACATAGCTTGAAAAATTTGATAGATGTGACTAATTTAAAATTAAACATTTTTTGAACTAGTCCTTTCTGCAAAAGCTAAAAGCTCTTTAGCTCATTTTTAAGAAGATCTCAATTGTATGAATGCATGTAGGTTTCTACACTTATATTAGGTTGAAGCAGATGAAACTAATAATAATTCTTGCAAGAGTTTCGATTGTACAATCAGAAAACATGCCAACAGAAACACTATATGTAACAAAGTAATTTATCTTTTGTAGCAAAAATTAAATGCTAGTTCTTTATTATTTAATTATTAGAATTCAATCACTATGAGACGAAATTTCAAGAAACTTGATATTTAATTTTCACACATTTTTTATTTACAAATCACACAATGAAATTGTTTAAGTACTAAAGCTATACAAATTTGTACATAATGGAAGAAATGACAGAATGATTCTCTTAAAGTTTTTATGGTGAGTTTGAAATAAATAGATAACACAAATTTATTCAAAGCAAAGTATTCCTCAACATCTCCTTGTACCATGAAGGTTAAGTCTCTACAATTTAGTGACTATGATAAGAAGTAGTCAGATTTGCACACTAACCATCTTTACTTCTCTGGCAAGCTGGAACTCATTGATCTGAAGTTGGGTGAGCTTTAAGCTGCCATTGAAGACAGAACCCCAGTATTTTATAATGATACCTCAGTCTCTTAACTACTGTGCTATTGCAGTTACAAATTTATTTATATGCGTGAATGACTCACTTAAATATTTATTGATGAGTTTAATATTAATAGGTAAGACAAATTTATTTAAAACAAGGTATCCTTCAACAGCTCCTTGTAGTTCAGGGATGTTATGAAGGCTCAAGATTACAATTTTGTGCACAATGGCACAATGATAGCAAAGTAGCCAGAATTGCCATCAATATGAAACTGGGTGAGCTTTCAGCTGCCATTAAGGGTAGAATCCCAGTACTTCATAATGATAGTTCAGTGCCTTAACTACTGTGCCATTGCAATTACAAATTTATGATTTTTTTTAAGGGAACTGAAAACAAGCAAATTTAAGTATTAGATTTCTATCTTCAGTAGATACAAGTTTAAAAAACTTGTAAATTATCAAAAATTATTATTTTTTTATGTTCAATGAATCAATAAAACTGTTTAAGTACTAAAATAAGATGCAATAAATTTGTAGAAAATGGAAGAAATGGCAGAATATAAGGAGAAGTGTGCAGGAAAAAAACAATCTCAATTTACAGAGACAAATATTTTATAGAATGTAGTTTTTGATTTATTGAGCATCAGCTGACAAAATTAAAATTAAATGGAAAAGTAACAGAAAATAGTTCTCAATAAAATTAATACCAAAAAAAAAATTAATCTTAACAATGTAAAAAAAACTTTTCTATTTTTTTTGTTGATAAAATTGAAGACACCTTTGACTGTTAAATTAAGAGTTTATCTATTTATAGGCCAATATTAAAGATTATCACAAATATTTTTTTGCTTTTTAATGTCGTTGTATTTTTTCCAAAACACATGTATGCTTTTTACACAAATCAAACATGCAATGAAGTCTCAATTATTAGACACTGTATATACAATTTTTTCCAAAACAATTTTTCAAGATAAAGAAATTTTTTCAAAAGGAGAAAAAAAAAGCCACTTGTATACAACTACTTCTTTTTGTGTAATTTTTAAAAATAGTTTGTTTTTGGCTAATTTCAAAAGGTAAAATAAATTAATACTGCTTAGTCAAAGAAAGTATATGGTCAAAATATTCTGAAAATAAAACACTGCACAGACATAGAATATCTAACAGAAAAAAATTTTGTGTGTCAAAATATCATGTAACAAGCAGAACCCTAATGTACTGATAAATTGTAATTACTGCATATGATTAAATAATGCCACAAACTACATCAAAGGATAACAATGCCCTTGTATTATAAAAATTAAAACTAAAGACATTTTCTCCAATACCTTACAAATATCAAGTCATTTATATCCTTATCATTTAATCTTTAACTCTTTTATTTGTAATTCAATACTATATTTAATAGTATTCTAAGATGTCCTGTTAATGTATCACAAAAGTACTGGCTACCATGACAGTTATGTTTTTTTGTTGGTTTTGTTTTTGGAATTAAGCCATCTTAATTAGACAGGCTTCCATAATTTCTTTATCAAGATTATTAATCTTCAGCTGTGCTCTCCTTGATGTTTGAAATGTTCCGTAGGATTTCACTCCCAAATGGTGTCTAAGAGTACAGAAAAGTACTCGCCACCAAGATCCAAGACAGACAGAGCTAGTATATCATAAAAATACTTGCTACGTTGAAATAAAGTTTTTTTTTTAAAAAAAGGAATCAGGCCATTTTAATAAAACAAGCTTCAATAATTTCTTTATCAAAATAATTAATTTTTTGCACTTCAATACTTGGAAAGTTGAATTAAATTACCAAATGGTGGATCAGTGTATGGTAAAAGTACTCATCACCAGGATCTAAGGCAGTCGACATGTAAAAAAATCTTCCAATTATCAATGACACTGAAATCATATGAATTGCCCTGGAGTTGCCTTGCTGCCCTGGAAGTTAGTTAATTTTTTGTTTTTCGAATTAAGATACCTTAACTAGATAGGCTTCTATAATTTTGTTATCAAACTAATCTCTTGCTGGGCTCCTCAAAGTTTGGAATGTTCTGTAGGATTCCACTCCCAAATGGTGCCTCAGAGTATACTTAATTGCCACCATGATCCAAGACAATCAGAGTTAAATGTATCATAAAAGTAATTTCTTCTTTTTTAGGAATCAAGCCATCTTAACAAAACAAGCTTCTATAACTTCTTTATCAAGATAATTAATTTTTTGCTCTTCAATGTTTGGAAAGTTCCATTGAATTCCATTACCAAATGGAGGATTAGTGTATGGTAAAAGTACTCGCCACCAAGATCCAAGGCTGTCAACACGCAAAAAAATCTTCCAATTTTCAACTACACCGAAATCATATGGATTTTTATATATTTTACCTTCCTTGAGATACCTTTTCCTCTCTCTCTTGTTAATGTGTCCTTCAACGCTTGATTCACCATTAGAAATCAGTCTTGCATGCCAAGCCAAAAGTCCACCAAGGACGCATAAAACAGCAACAACCAAAAGAGCAGCATAGATAAAACAAGAATGATACAAGGTAGCAACCCACTTGTCAGTAGAATTAGTATGGATATCATATTCAGATGCTTCTTGTAACATTTGGGGCTTCAGGCTAAATTGAATTGTTTTTATAAAGTTTATAAGGAGGGGAGAGAAACTATACTCAGCAGGGCCAAAGAAATGATTGATAAAAACAGGTAACCCAAATATAACGCAAAATACTACTCCAATCCAAGTATAAGCACAAAACATTAAAAAGTATCGATGGTTAAAATGGCCGACACAGTTATTGAGCCACGGACAATGATGATCCATTTTTAAGATGCACCGGTTGCAAACACTGCAATGGTGAGTTCGTGGTGGTTTTGGTGCAATGCACCTTTTGCAAATAGACACAGCATCAGTAATCATAGCTCCTTGAGGAGGATAACCAGGATCAGTAGTATATGCCATGTAATAATAAAACACAACATTTAAAAGAAGCCAATGACCAAGAAATAGTGCAAGTAGGAAAATGAATACATTCTGATTTGAGTAAAATGGAAGACCAATTGCATATGCGATAACTATTAATGATGAGGTCAACAAAATTACAGCTATCACACAAATAGGTCCAAGAATTTTTGTGAAATGATCAACAAACCAGAACATTGGTTCCATGCATGAATCACCAATGTAATATTTATCAGCAAATTCATTGTAAAACAGTGAAAGAAATGTTAATTTAATAATATTATAAACAATCTCTGCTTTTTGTGAAATGCGTCCAAAGATTGTAAATATTTTACATTGTATCTTCACCATGACAAAGACTCACAAAATGAGAAATATTTCGATTTGAAACAAATTTTCCAAGTTTTTAATGGAATGGAAATGTACCAATCTATCACATTATTTTGAAAGTCACAAAATCAGTTCTGGCTTTCTTGAAGTTCTCACTTAAGTAACATCAGCTGAAAAGTCAAATAACAACCAAATTTTTATATTATGCTTACAAATATAAATAAAATGTCATTTGTAAAGGTAGGTTAAAAACCATGATCACATGCTTGTATAAAATTGAAATAATAAATATGTAAATTATAAAAATATATGGCTAAAACTATTCAGCAATCATATTTTTTACTAAATATCGTACCTTTTTCTTGAACAAAATAAATAGACAAATTATAAAAGTATATGGCTAAAACTATTCAACAATATATTTTTTACAAAATATAGTACCTTTTTCTTCAACAAAATAACAATTCAGTAAACATGAAAATAAATTAATAATTACTGTAACAAACAAAACATCATTGTAACTGGATAGTCAGTATTTCTTGAATATCGCTTAGTAGGTGCATTTTGATTTACTTCCTTTCTGATGATACAGGTATTAAAACGACATCTAAAAATCTTTTTGAATTGATATTTTCTGCAAACGGGATAAGTTTTGTACGTTCTCGAAGTTATTAGAGAGCTTTCAGAAAACTCATCAATCCATTTCTGAAAGAGATAAAAAAAATCATGAATAGTAATAAGTAAAATATCTTTTGGAATTGTGAGAGTTGTTAACAAATGGAATTGCATAAGACAATATTCATATACAGTGAAACCTCCCATTACTAACACTTCTACAAAGTGGGTGGTTCTCATTATGGACATATATTTAATTCCCTGTGAATCTTCTATGAATAAACCATTATGTGCCTTCTCTGCTAAACGGATCAGAACGTGGATAGTCATTAAGGCCCTGAAATTTTATTCTCTATCTCTACAAACTAGATGCAAATTTTTATATATTTAAAAAAAAAAACATTTTTTTCTACATTAAATTCTATAGGAAAATATATGCAACTTTCCACCATTTACAAATCATACCTATTTTTTTTTAATACCTTATCTACAAATAAAAATATCACTAAAAAATTAGTCACCCTCTTTTCACCATCCTTTATCTTTGCAAAGAAAGGAGTTAAATATTTTAAAAGTTAGAGGCAAAGTACATTTACAATTTATACAATCATTAAAACATAGCTATAGAGAGGGTGGGTTAACATTGGGCAATGATTAGTAAGGTTCAAAGCTTGAAAAGAGCCAGCTATGCATGTTATGTAGCATTATATATTTTATTTTCACATTGTTTAACTTTATTCATAACATACATTTACGGTTAAGTTTCTATGTAATTCATACTTGTATACATGACTTTATTCTAAATGAAAACAAAATTGCAGGCATATAAAAAGAAACAATTAAAATATGAAAGGTCCATAAATGCAATTAGGAAAAAACCAATATTTTTTCTGCAGATGTTTGATTTAAAGACTACAGAAATCAAGCTACAGGATTATTATTATGAGTATCAGAGCAATTTTCTATTTGGTTTCTAAATAACCAATAGCTGTAACCAATTAGATTAATCAATGTAAAATGCATAACCACAGGAAACTGAAGGGGACACATATGCCTGATTAAGAACTTCAGTGGCTAAAAAAAAAAAAATATGAAAATGGTAATAAAAGTCAATATGTTTCAAGACTTTTATAATAATATTACCATTACTTATGACTCACACTACAAATAAAAGAATTTGTAATCTTAAAATAATTATTAGAGGTCTATAAATGCAACAAACTTAAATTTTTATATGTTTTTATTTATGTTTGATTTTCAGCTTACTAAAATTAAATTTCTAAATTTTTTCAAATTTATTAAGATTTTATTATTTAAGGGTTAAAGTTACAGTAATGACTAAAATTAGTACATAAAAAGGAAGTGGTATTTAATATGTATTCTCCTATATTTACTTTCATAAATTTTTATGCTAGTTTATTTTTTAAACCTAGTAAAAAATTTATTCTATAATCTATATAGATAAGAAAATGGGGTACTATTTTTAACATTAAATGGCCACTCCAAATGCAGACATGCATACTTTAGAAACAAAAAACTTTACAATGATTATCAAAAAACAAGCACAGCTTTATTTTTAATGTAATAAAAGAGAGATGCCGAACATGGAAGCTTTTTTTAAGATGTGATTTTTGATGCACCAAAAAATATCTTCAAGCAGGGAGTTTTAGTGTACAAAAATGTAAAAGTAAATCATGAATATGCTACAAACCGGTGCCGAAGCTTTATCTTCAATACTCTTAATTATAAGATGCTCGCCTTCACTTTTCAATTTATAATCATAATTTGATGGCACATTCATTTTAGATAATCATAATGAATAAGGTTTTGAAAATTTGTTAAGTACATTCATCATGTTTTATAAATTGTTATTCGGACAAACATAAATACGGTCCCTTTATTAAATTGATTGATTGATTAAATAAATAAATGATTATTTTTGCTCAGCGGAAGCTTTGATGCGTAAACGAAAAATATTTTCCAACGACTGTTTTCACTGCTTCCAATATCTCCTTATGAACAAGGGAAAATTTCGGCAAACGCGGCACAAATCACATGCAGTAAAATGTGGTAACATTCGCATGAAGCATTCTCGTTACATGCGATTCGCCTGTGCAATTAGACGAGCTTAGCAAACAGCCCTCCTTACATGCAGTTTATTGGCGATCGAAATGGGCTGCAGGTGGCGTAGAGCAGAGCTCTTTACCTAGGGCAACACTTCACATGTTTTCCTCATTAGCGTGCGGAAAGTCATAGAGGAAGGAAGTATGTTAGTTTCTTTCTTGATTTTCATATAGATTAAAATCTTTTAAGTTGGAAAACTATATGGAACTTCAAACTACATTAAACATAGTTCTAAAGAAAAGTATCACTTAAATTTAAAAAAATATTTTTATTAAATAAAAAGGAAAAATATTAAGAAAAGGGAAAATATCGTAGTACATTCCTATACAACTAAAAAGAGGAGGAGAGGGAAGGGAGAAGGGCTAAAGGTATGAAAACGGTCTCTCCCCTGATGGCGTATTCGAGTGTTGCGATCGCCAATAAGCATTCGGTCTCACATCTAGGGCAATTGCACGCAAAGGCAATGTTTTAAGTCTGTGACACTGTTTTTACTGCAAGCGATTTTTGGTCATAGTCAAAAGAAAAGGGAAACCTGAAAGGGAACCAATTTTTCGTATCAATGAGATTTTAATTCATTCTCGATGGTAATTAGTAGGTACTTGCACTCCAGGAAGAAGAAAATCACAATACCCTCATATATGACGGAAGTGCCAGCTGATCGTTGATAAGCAAAATGGCGTGCTAAAATTGAGCTAAGTTTCCCCACATAAGTTAGAACTTCAATTAATGTGAAGTTAATTAAATACAGTGCCGTATCTAACATGGAATTTGTTGAAATATAATTCGTTCTCGTCTGCGTCTTTTATTTAAATTAGATTTCTTATTTGTTTACATATTTTTTTGTAACCTTGTGTACTGGCAACTTCGATGCAAAATAGATTCATATAACAAAAGATAAAAGTTTATGGGTTTATCTGGTGTGCTTTACTATTTTTAGTAAATAAATATCGTCAAAGAGCTTTTAAATCTGGGCCCAAAATGCGTGTTTGCAAAATGTTTTTTTTCTTTTTAAATAGCGGGCACT
Organism: Parasteatoda tepidariorum; assembly: GCF_043381705.1. Lineage (NCBI taxonomy): Eukaryota > Metazoa > Arthropoda > Arachnida > Araneae > Theridiidae > Parasteatoda > Parasteatoda tepidariorum. Next base: position 57,826,056 of record NC_092212.1, read on the forward strand.
TGGAACTATTGTCCATTGGCCACAGAAAGTGCCAGAGCTGCTAACTCTCTTTTCGTTACCCAGTGGGCNAGCCCATTGTGCAGCTCTAGTGCGACGTAAATTAACAACAACAACGTGTTTGCGGAATGTTTTTTTTTTAATGGCGGGCACTTGGAACTATTGTCCATTGGCCATAGAAAGTGTCAGAGCTGCTAACTCTCTTTTCGTTACCCAGTGGGCACCTGTGGCGAAGCTACGGCGGTGGAGCAGCGTCGCCCACGTCGCACTACCACAACCCGCTTATAGGGCGGGTCACATTCACACACAAAGGAGAAAGGACATAGAACACAAATAGAGAGAAAGAAACATCAAAGCCTTGCCCGGGTTTCGAACTCAGAACCTTTCTGATGCAAGGACAGTTCCCGTTTGCGAAATGTATGTAACTCGAAATGCGTGTTTACGAAAACGGACAAAGCTCGAAATCAGGGGTCGGAAGTAGCGCACTACAAACTGTAAAACTACTGTTGTCGCTAGTGTGCTACTTTTTAGAAAAAGAAGGGTAGTGAGTTGTAGTAAAACAGTAGTTCGTAAAAAAACAGTAGTTTGTACCGATTCTAGGCAGCTACTTTTAACGTTAGCTTAATAAAAGCTCTACCGCAATAAATTTTTCGAATTTGATGGGTCTTTGCGGATCCGTAAATGGAAGCAAAGAAAATGCCCCTCTGACTATAGTTGAGCGTTAACTAGAATAAAGTATTTAGAATTACGAATAATTAATATTTAAATTAGTCATTACAAATAATAGATCATTTATCCCTTTGGCTGCACTTTCACATGCGAATGTACACTCGTCAAACATTGATATTATTTCAAAGGGAAAAAAAAAATATTTTTGATGTACTTAATTTCTTAGAGAAAATTAAAAAGTAATAAATACTTAGCAAAATTACTAACATTTAATAATTTCGTAGCATTTCTTGAACTAAATATTGGCTCTCGAGAAACACTTAAGAAGAAAGTTAAATAAAAAAATTCATGTAAACATGAATATAAACCATTTTTTTTTATTCAAAACCCTTTTGAGCATAGATATATATTAAGTTCTCCAGCAAAATTCGTCTCCTTAAAGTAGTGAAGTAGTTAAAAATTTTGAAAATAATTTGTAGTCACAACATTAAAAAAAATTGTAGTTGTAGTTAATTACATTTGTAACAAAGTAGTTGTAGATATAAACCACAAAAAGGGCCACGATATAGCCTGGTCGGTAGGGCTCTGCGCCCATGTCCGAGAGTTCATAGGTTCGAACCCCGCCGGCCGAAGACTCCCCGTGTAGTTGGTGACTGATGCACGTTAAAATTCTGTCGAGTCTCAAAGTCCTCCATGTTCCCATAACAAATCAATACCCCTGGGGGCGCTGGATTGGAGATCGATCGTTCTCTGATTCAGGTCAAAATTACGATCTGTGGATGAATGAATGGGTCCGACTTATAAACAGGTGTGACGTATGATGTGGCAGAAGTCGAATTCTTGGCCATAGATGGCGCCCTTGAAAAACAAGAATCGCACACTCTGCCTTAAATTTGATTGGTTTCCCCAAGCAGGCTTGTCCGTGTGGCAAGTGGCATTAGAACCAACCATTAACCACAAAAATTATGTAGTTTTTTCTTACACTGCACTGTGTTTATGAAAATGGTCATAACTCGATTGTTATTGTTGTTAATTTACGTCGCACTAGAGCTGCACAATTGGTTATTGGCGACGATCTGGGAAACATCCCGGAGAATGATCCGAAGACATGCCATCACAATTTTGATCCTCTGCGGAGGGGATGGCACCGCCGCTTCGGTAGCCCGACGACCTGCGCGCGAAGTCGAGCACTTTACGGTAGCACAGTTTAACGAGGACCAATACCGCACATCCTTGGTCCCTACGCAGACTGATCCAAGTGGTCACCCACCCGCTCACTGACCGTAGACAGTGATGCTTGATTTCGGTGATCTGCTGGGAACCGTGTCCTCTCGATCAGTCCACTACGGGACGGTCATAACTCGAAATTCCATGTTTACGACAATGGACATAGCTCGAAATGCGTGATTACTACGTGTTACGTCCAGATTTATAAGCTGACTGACGAGATATTACACAACCAGAATGAAATAAGTTATACATCAATTAGTAACGATGGAGCCGTGATGGCTCAGGGGATAGAGCGTTCGCCTTCCAATGAGGTGAATCGGGTTCGAAATCCAGCGATGGCTGGTCGATACGAATTCCGCATCGGGCTTGCACCGACCACAGTGCCCCCGTAATAGCTTTCACTGCTCTTTTCCGATCGCTTTGCCATTTGAGCTTGTTTTTCTGGCTTATTTAATTTTTTAAATCTAGCTTTGCATGAATCGTGCTACTAATTTTCAAACAAAATTCTCATAATTATGAGACATACATTCTGAGGAATCCTTCATTCATACGGTTCTACCCCGTTTCGAGAGATCGTAGAGCACATATTACAGCAGTATCTATTTTAATATATTTGGTGTCTGTTACAACAATTAATTAAGCATCACTGGTGTCTATAATAGTTTGCCGATTTTCAGTCCAGAAACGGAAAATTTTGTGCAGTTTTCTTGTTAAAGATTCATCATAAATTAAATGAAATTAAATAAGGAAATATATTTTACGTTCCAAAGCTGGTTTTCTTTAATTAGTAAAAATGTCGCTAAAAGTTTTTTTCCTTTATGTCTTAAAGTTATTAATTACGGACAACTAAATGTAATAAATGGTTAGATTTGTTTATGTTAGGTTTGTTTATGACATAAATTATTCAAAACAGAGTGAAAGATATTGACATTATCGAAATAGTATCAACTTTGTAACAGTATCCGACTGTAGTTTCAAGTATGGAAAAAGATAAGTCTTCTCAACTGACTTCTTAATCGTTGGAACTGATTTAAACTTAGTCTGCAGATTTTCATTTAAATGAAAAACAAATGTACTTAAGATATTGTTTTCTTTTACATGTCCACGCCACAACTGCCTACTCGCTCACAACTGCCAATACTAGCAGCCTGCGACGACCCTGCTGATACGACTGCACGAATTCACCACTTTGTGGATAAACGTTGTCTTTCACCTGCACGAACTGACCTTTTTGCGGCTCTTAGCGTTCCTTCCGCCTTTGGCAGTATTGCTCTGAATCCTCAGTATTAATATTTTAAGAGAAGATTGGAGGGGTAGTATTCTTTCTCGGACTTGCCTGTGGTGGCCAAGCAAGTCCACACAGTAGTCCACCTTCATGAACTCACATATTCGTGATTTAATGGCACAAAAGCTGCAATCGGCTATGCTGTGCGAAACACATGGTAGTACCATTTTATTTAGCATGACTATATAAATTTGTCTAATTATCCCGATAATTACAAATTTTCGTAAAGAAGCTTTTTCAGTTTTTTTTCTATCCCTTTAGGAATATATGGTACAAATTTGAGATATCTATCTTGGTAAACACGTATTAGTTAGGTTCACTGTCAATTAAGCTATTTACCCTACAATTATCAGGATAGTCACTTTTTGAGTTTCTCTATTTATCTCGTAAATGACGTATAATTCAAATTAGAGACTCCAGTCACTGTAAAAATGTATAATTTAGCTATACCGTTAGCTTTCAACTAAATATGCAGATAATTACCAAATAACTAAAAAAGGTTTTTTCAGTTCTTCTTTACACCTCATAAGAAACACGTGGTAAATATCTGAGGCTTGATAACTACATGTTATTAAGTTCGATATAGCATAATAATGTTGTTGTTTTTTTTTTTTTTTTAAGAGTTAAGGGCCTTTGCTCTGTATATTAGTTGTCGGGTATTCCCTACTCAATTATTTTTATAAAATTAAGGGCTATTGCCCGGTATTCCTTTCTTTGATGTTTCTGAAGATTAAGAGACATTGATGTTTTTTAAGATTATTTACTACACTTAAATTTGTCCTTATCTATCTTAAAAGGGAAATTCGCTACCACTTCTAGTAAAAAATTAAATAAAAAAATGGAATAAACATGTATCCTCAATGCTTAAAAACTATTAAATATAATAATGCCTCGCATTCTTTACCTATATTCTTAACTTATATTCTTCAAAAGAAGACAGGAAAAAATCCATAAGGAGTGAGCTTGTAATTGAAGTCCCAGTCTGAAAACGATAATAATTTGTAAATAATGCGTTATTTGTTTTATTTTAATTTCATAAAATGCTTGGATGTTTTTCTTCTTAGGATGCTGTGCGTTAACGAATACAAAGTATATTTTATCTTAGCATTCAAAGTAAATTATGATTTAATTTGAATATTTTATTTTTTTTCTGTGTTTTTTAAATTTATTTCTACACTAAACAAAATACATATTTATATGATTGACATACACCAATAATTCTTTTTAATTAATAGCAGGGAGAATACGGATTAACGTTATTGAGTATAATTAGTACAATTAGTACTATGTATGCTTCTTGATAAATTGTTAATGTAGATTTTTCTTTCCTCTGATTGTAGTAGAATTTATCATGACTTTAACAGAATTTAGTACATAGGTGTAAATAAGTATAAAACAGAAACACTGTTGGCAAATTATCGAACCAAAATCTAAGATACAAGATTTAGAATCGATTTGAAAATTCTATGTTTTTGCACAAAAGAACTGTATAAAAAAGTTTCAAAATGCTAACAATCATGCCGTTGGTTATGAAATTGTGGAACCGTAGTCTCCTGGCCAAAAACGGATTGTTGTTGCTTCACTTCAAACGGTGTGTTTTATTTATATAGATTAATACAAATACTTATTACGCATTATTATGAAAGTTATATAGCTTTTGTTTTTAACCACATTTGTCGACATTAGTTAAAAAAATTTAATGTTCATAAAGGTATTTGATGGTGTGTTTTTTTAAAAGATGAATCTTTTTTAAAGCATAATTAGCACCATATATTGATAATAATTTTTCTAAAGCACAACACATTTAAATGGACTCTAATTTACAAAGAAGTAAATAAAAATATCATACATTTCTCATCAAAATTGTATCATAAAAATTTATTACCGTTTGGAAATAATAAATTTGCTGCTTTAAGTGATAAATTTTAAATGACCTTTTCGCCAGTGAAAGATTTTTTTTAAAAAAAAAAAACCCTTTTTGTTTCATTGAAGAAAGTATTGTTTACCTTTTTATTTCCTTTCAGATTTATCGTTAGTATTTTGTAAACTAGAAAAAAAAAGTTTCGTTCTCATTTATGGACGAAAAGTGTTGTAATTTCTATCTTTTGTCCCCATAACTGGCCCACAAAAACGATATATGTATGTCAAGAGGTCGGAACGAAGTTGATATGCTCTAGTGAGGACATCGTTTAGACCCAGAAGAAGTCACCGTGTCCCCCAACGAGGGTTTTAGGGGTCATACAATGGGAATGAACTGTCAAACGGTGGTTTTTGAGGTCTTTGGAGGGATTTGGCCTCTTACAGGTCAAAGCTTTCACTCACTTTCACTAAAAGTTTTCAAGGTCTAATCCAAAGGTTCAAGGTGTGATGCTCGGGCGTTAGCCTTGGTGAAAGTGTTCTCTTTGATCAATGAACTCAATTTCACACTTTTGGACTTTTCATTTAAGTTTTTGTTACTAAGTTTGCGTCAGGTCGAGGCATTTATTACTATTTTTAAACTCATATTTCGTTTAATTTAGGCGTCTTTTCTTAATCTAAGATATTTTGTTACACTATAATTAATAATTTATTGATGAGTATAATTAATAAAAATCATCACCAAAATTGTAAAGAATTAAATTGCTTATTTCATCTTTGGTTTTACTATTAAAACTCATTTAAAATTATAGGACTGAAACCCATTTAAAATTATGAATAATTTTCAAGAAATTAAATCTTAAATATGCACTTTTTTAAAATTTGATAACTCAGAAACTATTCGACCGATCTCGTAGAAAGCTTATATTTCGTCATTTAAAATTACATTTCTTAAAATGATGTAAAGATTTGTATGCCATACATTTCAAATTTTTTTTCTGCTAGCATTAAATAAAATAATGAAAAATAATAAATAAATAAATTTTTTTTTTACCAGAGAGTTGTCTTGACATAGACGAATTTTATAATTGTGTATAAAAATGTTTTTATTTGTTCCATTTGTGCAGGACATATAGCGAAATACGCAAAAAGTTTAATTAACATTAAGATATTATTACTTTCAAACGCTCTAGTATCTAAACTGTGGGGATTATATTTTCCAAATTGCTTTTAACTAGATTTTAATCTGCAATTAATGTAAGAAAAATAAGAAATGAAACAAATTTTTCAAATAGTTCTTATTTTTGATATTTTCGTTCGACTCCGGTTTGACGAGCATCCCGAATTAAGGAACGAACCGCCACAGTCCGTTCATTCTCGTTATAAAGCGAGCTCAATAATATTAATAACTTCTTTGAACTCCCGGCAGAAAAATGTGATTTTAAGACAAGAAGTAGAGTTTTGAAATAATCATGACTTATTTTTTAATCCTACACTAAGAAAGAAAAATATGGTCAAAACTACCAGTAAATGGTAACATTTACCGTGTTTCTGGATCTATGAGAACAACACAAAGCTCGATAATTTTTGCCGAAGCGTTTTGATAAAATTAACAATAAAATATAGGTTTATAGTCCTTGATAAAATTTGGTAAATATGGTAAAATTTGATAATTTTATCATGATATCTTAAAGCATGGCATAGAAATCATTTATTCGGTTAGAAATACTTTTCAGTTTTGTATTTTTTATTAAACGTGTGGTAATAAGAACTAAAACTTTGAAATCCTGACTTACCGGTAAATTGTTGCCATATGTACGGAGAAATTACCAAATGAATGGTTTAAAGGCCGAATATTTTGATTTTATTAACCAGAACTATATATATATATATATAATTTAAATGGACTCTAATT
>NC_092212.1:57833512-57870824 GCF_043381705.1 Parasteatoda tepidariorum
TATATATATATATATGTTTTACCAGAAATGTCATTACCATACATCACGGTTATTTTGCCAAATTTTTTTTCCGTGAACATGTCATACCAATAAAAAACTTTTATACTTCTCCATTAACTTTATATTATGTTTGTGATAGCAGAGAAACATGAAATATTGGCTGAAAAATTATTAACAATGAATAAAGTTACGTAACTTCTAACGAAATATCCAAATTTACATGACATTTATATGCAGCAAATATTATTCTGTCATTTAAAGAATAGTTTCTCGAAATTCGATTAGAATTTTTTTTTGTCGAGTGAAAATTTCTACTGAATAAGTTTTTCACAAAAAATTTAAATTCTTTTGTTCAAATTCTTTCATGTTTGATTAAAAATGTAAGGCTTTTTAACAGGTTTATAAGAAGCTGAAACTATTGTCTTCCAGGTACGGTTGAAATAATTTTTATTTCAAATTCAATTGCTTTATATCGTTTTTGGAACTAAATTTGGAGCTGCTAAATTTCCCCGTGACTTTTTAAATCAAAATTTTAAAAATGAAAGAGGGCTGGTGAAACAATGCCACTGATCATAGGTGGAAATCCGTTATTAGGTAGTTTATCAAAAATCTATCCAAAACAAATAAGCTGGAGTTTCAAAAAGCAATTTTTAAGTAGTACTTGAATTTCAAAAAGAAGATCAACGATATCCACACATTTGACCTATAAGGTCAGCGCCAGCTGATTGTTTATCTGCAAAATAGGGTGTTAAAGTTGAGCTAAGTTTCGTCACATAAGTTAGAACGCTAATTAACTTGAAGTTAATTAAATACAGCACCGTATTGCACGTAGAATTTGTTGAAATATAATTTTTTTCTCGTCTACTTTTCTTACTAAACTTAGATTTATCGATTTATCATATGTTTGTTCATTTTATTGTAATCGTGATATATTTTTGTGTTGTGTACTTGGCAACTTCGATGTATAATTAGTTTGTTTATGTTCTACATAGCTTCGATACCGTCTTTGTGTAAATATATAGTGAAAGAATTGAAATCTAAGTGAAAGAGCATAGAATGTGTCACAGGAGAATTGATACTTGACGGGCTTGGATTACTCGAAAGAACAATTGCTAACGTAAACAAATGTCTCGTTTCAACAACCAATCAGGATCGAGATACTCGCACTACGGCACTTGCAGGTATCCCATTGTGTAAGATGTAAAGAATTAGTAAAAACGCTTATTCAACTACAATCACTTTATTTTTTTTTATACAAGTACAATGATACTCGTTGCACTGTTCCTGGTTTACATAGGAGTGCAATTTTTTTTAAATGCAAGTACCTTGTATTAAAGAAATATAACTTTATTTTTTTTCTCAACCGACCTCGTGCTAAGTCGGATGGTACACAACATGCTTTTCTCTGGATGAGCAACCATTTCGTCGAAATGGCGTGCGTTTCCATAATTAACAAAGCTGCGTAGAAAGTAATTTCTTGTAGAAAGAAAAAAACAAACAAACAAACAAAAAAATCACAATAAAACTTCTATTTCAGTGGAGCTATTGTAGAATTTCTCGTGTGGTGAGAAACAACGTCTGCAAAAGTTGAATAGTCTTTGAAGTTTGGTGGGAGTTGTTGCATTAAAGTTGGTGGGAGTGACTCATAATTTTATCTTAAAAGAAATTCACATGTGTTTACAGTTTCAGAATGTTGTTAGCTTAAGTTAAAATAAAAGCAAACAGCGTATTCATGTTTAAATAAAACATTTGAAAAAAAGAATACTTGAATTTTGCATATTTCAAAACTGTAAAAAGTTTAAAAGTGCTGAATTTAGTTAAAATAGCTAATAAAGATTGATATGAACTATACTGTAAAAAAACTGTACTATTACTAGAAAATCTCTTGGAAACTGAGATTCCAGAAACTTTTTTAATAACGTTACTGTATTGAACTTAGAAAAGTTAGTATTATTACTAAGTTTAATGCAGTAAAGATACAGAAATCTTTAAGAAACTTGGATATCATAAACTTTTCTAGTAACATTTCTGTTCTAAACTTAGTAAAGTTTCTATTTTTACTAAGTTTAATGTAGTAACGTTTCTAAGAAAATGTCTAGAAAACTGGATTCCATTAACTTTTCTAGTGACGTTACTGTATTATACTTAGTAAAGTTAATATGTTTACTAAGTTTAATGCAGCAACGTTACTAAAAAAATCTCTAGATTTTATTATTATAAAAAAATCTCAAGATTAGTATATTGGATAAGTATTTTTTATTCTAAATCTGTAAATTTTATGGAATCTTGTATTCCATATAATTTACTTGTAACTTTTCGACATCAAACAACAAAAGAACAGGTGACATGTTTATTAAGTTAAAAGCAGTAACGTTATAACCCTACTGCATTACGTAGTATTTAAGATAAGTCTTAGGAATTATAAGATAAGTTTTAGGAATTAAGTTTTAAGATAAGTTTTAGGAAAGTTTCGTGAGATTTTCTATTAATACTACAGTTTTCTTTTTACAATGTATGCTTCATATGCAAAAGGATATCAAAAGTAAAAGTTTGTACTATAACTAATTCAAGTGATTGATGCAGCTATAACTTATTAGACTTTCTTTACTTTATTTATAGACTTTATTTATAGACTTAATTTTTAGAGACTTTATTTACACGGACAATAACGGAAGAGACACTTTCTGTTTTCTTGAAATATTTTTCAAGAAATACTTAAAAAAATTATTCAATAACTTTAAAAGGTGTTCACAACATGCGATTTCTGATACTTATCAATCAATTTCAAAACTTTCAAAATCTTGGAGGACCTGCATTAAATTACAGATAAAAAAAGAGTGATTTTGAACATTCTCTGACAGAAAATATTACAATGAGCTTGTAGCTCGTATTGATTACTTAGGTTATTATATGTATAAATATTTTTTAATTTTAGCTTAAATATTTATGGAGATATAAACATTTTTAGAAAAAAACTGTTTTTTTCATCTTTTGTTTTCATACAATAACTGTAGCCACAATTAATAAAATTCCATAAAATTAAACAAAATTAATGGAGTAATTTTAAATTGATAACAAAAATATTATTTTAATCGCTGTCATTTAAAAATAAGTAAATAATTTTTTCTATATATTATGGTTTCTATAAATATTTTACGTGTGTCTCAAATAAAGTCTTTTATAGAAGATCAGATAATCATAAAATATTAGTTGCCATATTTAGAAAATATCAGAGTTACTCTAGAGAGGGAAAACATTATTTCCATAGTAAACATTCTATAGTTTCTTATAATAAACATAGAATTATCATTCAAATATAGTGTAACAAATTTATGATTCACTTTCATAAACAGAATAAAAATTCTTTCATAAACAGAATAAACATTCTCGCTCGGGCAAAATTAAAAAAAAATTGAGAATATTTTAATGAATGTCTGTGTAAAAAACAAAACATAGTTGGGATGAATTTTAATTTCTACATTCAACTTTCACAGATGTTATTTCATTTTCTGTATCTGAAATCTACAGCATCAGCATATTTTTACGCACACTACAGTATAAAATACAAGCTCGGATATAGGTTTGTTATTCATATGTACATAAGCGAATTTTGTTCACTTTATATTAAGAAAAGCACTTTTTGTAAAGTTGAAATGAATCTTATTCATAAAACCATGACAAATTAAGAAAAGTCAATTGACTTTTAATTCTAGAGAGCACAAGAATAAAAAATATATGACATTCTTATAAAGGGAAAATTGCTTAAAAAAACAAAAAAACTTTGAAGCCGAAAGAAAATATTTTCGAAAAAAAAGGAATTTTTCCTGCGTCATATCTATAAACGCACAAGGATATTGTTTGTCTTGAACTTGTTTCGAATTTCGAGAAAAAAATGAAATAACTAGCTGACATGATAGAGCTGTAACTTAGATTGGTACGATCCGTAAGTATAATTGCTTCATAACTTTACTTGGAATTTCAGTTTATATCAATCCGGAAATACAAAATAGTTTTACCGTTATTTAATCTTCGTTTTCTTAAGATACCTTCGAAAACATTGTTAACAGAATTTTTCTATATGTAGACTAATAAATTTTTTTCATTATATCGCAATATTAACCATTGATACATTTCTCACGAAAATGGTTTTATATGTTGCTAAGACAAAGAAATAAAGAAAAATTACACTTGACCACATATGTACAAAATAAAAATTTTGTTTGCTCATTAGTTCCTTTGAATTCTGCGAAATTCTCCAGTATGAGTTCTTTCATTTATGGATATCAATAATTCGAACATTTTAGCATGGTTCTATGTGCTTCTTTTTCCAAGATTAAAGAAAGCTTAGCAACTATAAATGCTGAATTTTGTCTATACTTAAAATAAGGAACTGCCTTTCCAAATTTCCACTGCTTTCTAACAACAGAATTTTTACTGAATATTGGTGCATGTAGACACTCATAATATAGCTGAATTCAGGATCAAGATCATGCTCTAAAACTAAAGCAAACTCAGTGGCGCAACAGCCCATAGAGGGTAAGCTGCCCATCTCAGTTTTCTTGACCTTGGGCTCTGGCGTGCAGGAGCAGATGTTCCGGTTAGGTGGTCAGCCGTACGCGAAACCCCCAGTGTTTAGCTCCCAAGCATGCTTGGTACTCATTTATCGACCTACTGAAGGAATGAAAGACTGAGTCAACCTTGCTCGGCCCGAGGATCGAACCCAGGACCTGTGGCACGGGAACCCGTCGGATCAAGATCATGCTCTCTTATTTTGAACTGAGCCAGAGGTCTTATGCAGGAATCGAGAACTCAAGGGCAGTACTGACTTCTCTTTTAAGTTCCGAGAGTTAAGACATTGTCAGCAGAAGTGTTATTTAAAAATTTTAAAATCAAGGAAAGATAGTACATTTTTCAGCATTTTGGAATATTTTATAAGCGTTTTCCAAGGCTTCCTCACTGGTAAGGCATATTGTGTACTTTGAACCATGTACCCAATACTTAGATGATATGCCATAGTTATGAAATGCGCACGCAAGTACAGATTTTAAAATTTATCGGTCAGTTAGTAATCTATATGCAAAAAAGTATACAGTAAAAAAATCCAGATTGAATTAAGGTAAAAAGTACTAGCACCCTGAATGCAGTATCTGTAAAATTGATTTTACCATTAAAATGCAATACAGTAACTTTTACAGTAATCTTTATTTAATTACAATGTTTCAGTGATTTTACAGTAAATATTATTGTATATAAAAATCACGGTGTATCAGATTTTTTTGTTTCTTAAACTGTTATGGGAAAAATAGATTTAACGGTAAAAGTACTGAGATCTGGTACTTTTTACCATTATCCGTTTTACTGTTAACATTATTAACCATTTTATCGTCAAAATAATTTAATAATTTATCAGAGAAATTATATTGGGGAATTGAATTTTAACCAACCTCTTCTAAGTTTGGTTATCACAACGAAATTGTTTAGACTCTATTCAGAAGATACCAGAGAAGAAAGTTCGATAAATGAAACTTTTTAAACGATTCCATGTGCTCTTTAGAATAACATGTTCATAGTTTATGAATGTTTTTAACTTAAATTGGTTTAAGAAAATATAAAATTTTAACACCAGTAGCGAGTATGATATGAAATATTTCTTAACAAGTTGATGAACACTGAAAGATGAACAATATAGGGATTTCTCCACCACTTTATGTTGTTGCTAGCCGTTTGAGTACACCTCCACACATCGTTCAAAATATATCTTTAAACGATTAAACAACAATGTTTACATTTTTAAGCAATATACAATTGATCATGTAGTATTTGTAATACAATTTTTAATAAAACAAAATGTTCCTTCGCTCCATTCCTTGCACAACACGTTTACTTTAAGAAAATGGTAGTTGTTGTTTGGGCTCACGTTTTTTAATTGATTATTATAAATATAAATTGAAAATAATACAGATTTCCAATAATCGATTACATTAAAAGAAAAGAAATTAGCTTGAACTAGTTTTTAGCGAATTGAATTCATTGTAGTGCAATGAACGTTTCAAATTGACAATTAATTCGTTTAAAAGAAATGACATGATTCGATGAGTTACAACTTATATTATTCATTTTATCGATATTAAAAATTATTAATTTCTTGCTCTTAAAATAAATGTTATACTTTTTATTAGTTCCAGCACAGCTTTCTTTAATTTTTAAAAGCAAATGAGATTTTATGAATTGAAGAAGTAAGTAAAATTTATGACACATAAGCCTAACAGCACCTGATAGCTTATCAGATAACAAAACTATATAAACTCAAGGATTGCGAATATGAAGTTTCTATCAGGCATCACGTGATTTAATTTTTTTTTATGCATTTAAGAAGTAAGTAAATTTTACGACGCATAAACAGAAATGTTACCGCCCTACAGTACGGTAATTTAACTAGATGTTTTCTCTCCGTGCTAAGAGTTACATTTTATTAATGAATATTTTTTGTAACGAACAGAATCAGATCAAGTGTGCAGATTTCAGAGATTTCGCTATGATTTAAACGCGAAAAATACTTAACATTTGTAAATTCAGTTAAAATTATGGAAAAGTTAAGTGAATAAAATGATATTTTTAGAAGTGTAATAATATTAGTTTTTAAATCATATTATTCTTTAGCTATATTTATATATTATAACACATTACATTTATAATTCTACAAACTAAAGTTGCAAAAAGAAAAGTATCCGCATAAAAAGGAATTTCGATGAGTAAAGGTTTATTTTGTTTGCTTATAATATACGTAATAGAATTAACTCATTAATTTTAATAATACATTTACATTAATAATATATAATAATAATTAATATTAATGATATATTAATTTTAATAATCAATAATGTACGTATTTATATTTTTTCAGAATTAAATGGTGGAATTTATATTTCTAATGAAAAATATTTTTTGAAAGAAAATTGCAGATCGTATTTAATGATATTTATTGTTAAAAATATAGAAAATAATCTATCTAATCTTCAGTAAAATCCATTATGACTAACGAGTATTATGATTTTATTGCACTATTTTAAATTTTTTAATGTTAAATAGTAAGTTTTGTAGCTTTAATGCTAATTTGCTAGATGTGAATTTTTAATGCTAATAAAAAAGCTCTATATCTGCGATGTTAATCAAAAAATTTTATATTTTTAATGATAATTAAAAAGTTATTAATTTCTAATTCTAATCAAAAAGTTCCAAATAGTCATTAGTAAATGTTTCTAAAATTATTATTATTTCGTTTAAAGTTGCGTTTAAGGAAACTGTTTTTCCCAATCATTCAAACAAAACGAAAATCTCAAATTAAAATTTTTTTTTTTCAATGTAAATTTTTTTTGATTTAATTCATGTGGGGTCTTTTTCCCACTTTTAATTGTTTTGTACAAGGAAAATTTTTCCTTATCATTTTATTACAGAAAAATTTTAAATTGTTTGAATAATTAGATAAGAATTTTTCCTCTTGGCGCCATTAAAAATCAATCCGAATCCCTATTGAGCCCAGTATCTACATACTACATACATATTTAATTTTTTTTTTTACAATTCCATCAAAGTTGATCACAACTAGCGAAGGACAAACATACATTTTATACAAAAACTCATTTCTCACAAGACAAATATATATATATTTGTATGTATATATTTATATATAAATATATCTTTTCCTGCAGCAGCGTAAGCATCAATTCATGAAAAACTTTGCAAGTTACTCGCTTAATCTCATGTTTGGCTGCAAATTTCAGAACGCTGCTGATCTGAGGAAAAACCCAAACATACACTTAGGAAATTAAAATGTAACATTCATGTTATCATAAAAGTTGGAATCGGGCAAGATCGGCATTACATTCTCGCTTTGATTCCATTGTTTTAGTTTTCTTTTACACTTATCGTAGTATCTGCGTAGTTTGCAAGGAGTTAAGAAAAGCTTGTCTTCTTTAAGGCTATTTTAATACACTTTGGCAGCTATTTGGAAGAAAAGTAGGCTCTTCAGTAGAATATTTATCTTTTAGTTAAGACATAAAATATATATATATATATACACATATATATTTTATATTTCCCAAAATTTAATCATATCACATTATGCTTTCGCTTTAAGAACCTAGGATCAGTCAAAAGTAGGTGTTATTTTAGTACCGAGCCGAAAGAATATTTGGCTAAAATCCTCCTCACTAATTTTTTAGAATTCGATTATAATTCAGTAATCAAAAGCTACATAAAAGTGTCTCTACTGATGTATCTCTACCTTTTAGTAATGTCGCATAGAGCCATGATAGAACTAGAAAATATTTAATTAATGGCAGTTAAAATTACCAATGTTAATACTGGGTAGAGGTTCTATAATTTTAATAGGTACTTAACATGGATAATTTATTATAGTGACAAATGAACGAGTGTAATTTAATCTTACTGAGTAGAAGTTCGATAATTTTAATAGGTACTTAACATGGATAATTTATTATAGTGACAAATGAACGGATGTAATTTAATCTTACTGAGTAGAGGTTCTGTAATTTTAATAGGTACTTAACATGGATAATTTATTATAGTGGCAAATGAACTGGTGCAATTCAATCTTACTGAGTAGAGGTTTCGCAATTTTATAGGTACTTAACATGGATAATTTATTATAGTGACAAATGAACTGGTGTAATTTAATCTTCTAAGCAATAATTTAATGTAAAAGTAAATATAAGTCAGTAAAAATTTAACCTATTAAAATAAAACGAGTATTTCTTTTATAAAAAAATAGTAAGGTCTGGTTGCTAGTAAACCAGAGTGAGTTTATTGAATATAAGGTGTTTGTGCTGCAAAAACTAACAAATCATGTGATTCATGTATCATGGGGTCACGTGGCTAAGTTATGAATATTGTAGAAATTTAATTGTGAACTGTTGCGAAATTCTTTTAATGTTAATTGATAGTAGTGAGCTTAAAAGTTAAAAAATACTGCAGAAGAGAGAGAGAGCTATCGTTATTATTTTGCCGTTATGTTAACCTGATATAAACAGGAAAAGCTATGTTCCTCCCAGATATTGTATATGTTGCAGTTACACTAGAAGATTAATTTTTTCAACAAAAAAGTAGCAACACATGAAAAATTTGAAGAGATAACAAATGCAGATAACAAAAAAAAATGCAATAGATACGAAATTTATACTATAAATAATGAATTAACGTTTTAAAAATGTCGTAATACAGGAAAATACCCAAAGAAACGCGTAAGACTCATAAGATTAATTTTAAGTAACACGTGGAAAAAAAACCCACGTGTTTTTCGAAACAAAATCCGAATGCATTTTTCTTTGAAGTCTTATATTCTTTAAGTATTATATTATATTCTTTAAGTATTGTGTTCTTTAAGTATTATATTCTTTAAGTATTATATTCTTCAAGTCTTATATTCTTTAAGTCTTATATTCGTGAGATCTTATTCATTATTTGTCAGACAATTCTTTTTACCGCTGCATATTGAAAGTTGTTCGGGCAATTCTATTTCATCCTGTATTGTTAATTGAGTAGTGTTAAATGAATTAGTTTACAATTTATTATTTTCTTTTTTGCAGTATTTTTTTTCCTTTTTATACACTTTTCCTTAAATAAATTATGTTAACGAACATACAATTGCGAGCAAAAGTTTTTAGTCAACCGTGGATCGCATTTTAGCTGTCATTTGCATTTTTTTTGTAGAGTTCGCTTCTATTGTTCTTAATCGAGCCAACATATATATTACACTTCATTTCGGACTTGTTAATCTTCTTACTATTTAATTGTAAATGTAACCTTCTTTCGACAAAATTTGAATCTCTGAATCTCTAAATATTCCTTTTTTTATATTTCGAGTCATTTAAGATCAAACTCTACAAAAAAATGCCAATATTAAATTAATTGTATATACATATAAAATTACATATAAAGTATATACATATAAAATTATTATAATAATTAACAAGGACTCTAATTAACTCTAAAATTACGATAATTATGCGCAACCTACTTGTCAAAATTACATTTTATCTAAATATTATTGCCTTAAACAATGAAATTCATTCAATACTTTGATGTCAACCGTCAAACTCGAAAACATTTAATACCTGATAGATATGAAAGTTGTATTTGATTTAACGAAATTTTCAAAGCACTGATTTAGCTTTCTTGTTGATAAGCAAGCTAAATAAGTATAGAAATGGAATTATTTTAACTACATTTTGAATCAAAAATCTGGAATATTGAGTTTGGCCAAAGACTTTTGCACGCTGTGTAATTTTCTTTTTAATATTAATAATCACTTAACATTTTTAAGCATAAAAAGTGTGGATTAAGAAAATAAAAGACTTATAATATACTGGTAGATCTAAAAGAAAAAGTTGCAGATAATATTATTAATAATCAATCATTTTTACGAAAATGTACTGTGTTTATGTGTTATATTGAATTTGGTTTGAAAACGGAAATGAACTTTCACAATCACTGATCAGTTGCTTGATAGAAGTAGTAACTTAGATTTTATACCTAATTTTTTGATTCTGTTTTATTGATTTCACATCAGAACTTATTTTTTCTCATTTTAAATATAAATATAACGACAGATTATCAATGGTTTAGACTCCATGTTAAACTTGCACCACCAGTTAAATATTAATAATACAGATAATTTCTGATATTTTACACATTTAAGAATCGCTATTGGTAATTCGACATCATCATATCTTGTTCGTAAAAGTGAAATATTGGTATTATGATACCATCAACGACCGCAGCTGCTCTTCAATCGTATGTGACAATGATATCTGTTAGTATCATTGCCCTTCATCTTGGCAAGCTTTTCTTATCTCCCTGCATATTATTTTGGCGTGATTTGGCAAAACTTAAATTGTTCAGTAATCGTCCTTGTCGTCCCTCAGTAGATAGGTGGTCCAATAGAATAAATTGAACAAAGCAAAGGCTAAGGGAAATAGTATTCTGGAGAAGACATCTATCCTCTTGGAGCGAGTCGGGAACCTACTAAACCACCATGTTCCACACAAGAAGACTCCGTGCTGCTTTTCAGGCATGTGTACTTCACAATCGTGAAACTTGGTTGTCATGGAGTTTAGGTCTCCCGGCTGTACCAGAGGCTTCTGAAATTTAGTAGCATACATTTTAATGGGTCAAATTGAATTATAAACTGATTTTTTTTAGAAATACAACTGTTCAATGATAAACTATACTTCGCGGCAACTTAAAATGGCAGCATTATCAAGAAACCCACTTACTTTCTTAACTTTTTAAATTACTTTATCTGGGGTCGTAAAAGTGGTGTTTGGATATCGTGAAATGGCTAGAAAATAAGTTTTTTTACAGTGCCACCTGGTGGTAAAATGGGGAGTTAGTGCTCCTTTCTCGAAAACAGTATTAGATGAGGGAAAAAAAGTAAATTGCAAGGTTGTAGAGTGTTACTGATTTAGTAAGAATATGCTCACCGTAATTATTATAATTAAAAAAAAGAAGAAAAAAAAAACGCCCAAATAGACATAGTTTGTTCTATATTTCCTACACCATAACATGAAAAAAATTATCTTAGAAAAGAACTCAAAAACAAGCCATAACAAGTCTTCTTCTTCTTCTTTCTTTCAAATCCCCATTTCTAGCCTAGCTAGACAAGGTCCATGAGTTTGTTCACCTTCAAAAAGTCTAAAAGAAGTAAGGGTCTTTCTATAAGGTCTTGTTTTAAAAGACCGAGGCAGTCCAGTAGATGTTCAGGGGATGCCTGGGCCAAAGAGCACTTGGTACAGAGGGCAAAACACTTTTCTCCTCCAGAGTACCACAGTGATATCAGTTGTTTCAGCGGAGACGTGTGATGGTGGTTTGACACTGACGGTCTTTGTCAGCTGTCAAATAGCTACCCGGTCTGGTACCCTGGTACCAATTGCGACTGGGTGGAGTGAGCCATGCTGATTTATTTTTAGCTTTGGCAATGGAGAAGAGCTCTGAGGAGGTAAGAGACACTGGAGGCGCAGTGGCCTCAGCTGCACCTGCCTTGGCAAGACTATTTGCCATTTCATTGCCTGATATATCTACGTGTGAGGGTATCCATTGTACGTGAATTCGACAATATTTGGGGAGGTGTGAAAGTTTATAAAGGATGTTCGTGCTAGTATTGTTCCTCACTCTGTACCAGCTAGTCAAGCGCTGAACATCGCTTCTACTGTCGGCAAGGATCCAAATCTCTTTCGGAATTTAAAGAGGAATCGGATTGAGGCAAGTCCATCATCAATGGCGATAAGCTCGCTCTTAAAAACGGAACAGTGGTCGGGATTCTTTTTCTGGATCTTATGCCCAGCTAAAGTTTGCAGGCTCCCATTACCCCACCATGAATAGGCCATAACAAGTTATTTTAGTTGTTTAATTAGTTGATTAATTTTATTTTATTAGTTGTTTAATTAGCTTAATTTAGTTGCAGATAACTAGTTGTCTAATTTTCTTGTTAGAACCGTAAGTTAGTTGTAAGAAATCTTGAAAAAACAAATGCGAGTTTTAAGTGTTCTTTTCTTTATCATTAATGTTTACTAGGCATCTATGCGTAATTCATGATGTTCTAGGACTTGCATATTATTTGTGTCCCTCATTTCAAACTGTTCTTGAGTTAGGAATTTAAACTCGGCAGTTTACTACCAGGTGATGCTGTTAGTTGTCTCTGCATATACGATGATCCATATAACACCTTTCCCAGGGAGTTATTCCCAGAAAGACAATTTTTGAAGATAAATTTTTCTGATAAAAATAAGCTCTTTAGTGTGGAAAGTTGAAGTTGATTTTTTTCATCATATAAACGCTTCCTGTAGATAAATAATCCGTTCGTTCAATATGCCAATTTAAGTTGAAGCGAACTATAGCAGGTAGGTACATTTAATTGATTTATCATAATGCACAATTCTGAACGAGAAATATCTATATTATATAAAACGCTAATACGTATGTATCAATAAAACCGATGATATTTCTTTTCTCGCGTTGGCAACAGTTTTCATTTTTAATTGATAGGCTTCGGCGCGCAAGAGCACGTAGTGAGCATCATATGTCTAATCGGGTGAATTCTCACCGAATTATCAAAAAAATTCTCACAAAATTATCTTCATCGAAGCCGATGCTTTACATCCGGCGTTCAGTACTATTTCATATTGTTTTACAACACATGGTTTTAGCCCTCTGGTGGGAAAGACTTTAAAACAAAACTTACAACAGTTACTTTTCTCAACAACTGAAATTTAGAATAGTGTGATTAAGAAAAATATGTGAACTGTTTGCAATTTCAAATTAATATTGAAATGCACAGGTTTAGAATTTTCTACAGTGAAAAGTTTTCGGAACTTCAGTGTTCAAAAAAGTATACAAAAGCTAGACGTTAAGAACGTATCCAATGCGCGAGCAAAGCGAGCATTGGATTGCGAAGCAATCCGAAATGAACTGCGAAAGCAGTTCCGGGGGTTGGCGAGCGCCAGCGAGCAGGGAGCGAAGCCTCCTAGTAATTATTAATTCACCAATGTAAAAAAAAAGCGCATGGGTGTCGGAGATCTTTGACACATTTTTGTAAGCTTCTAAATTAAATTTATATATTTTTTTGATAGAAAAATTAGACTAGTAATATTTTTTTGATTCTTTATAATTCCATCAGCGAATACGGGTCATGGAAAATAAGAAAGTCGTAGTAAGAATATAGGATCTCGATGGGGTTTGCGAGGTTTTCGTATATTCACAGTTCTCGGTTTTTTCGTTTTCCAAAATACGTAGATATAATGACACAATTTGAGAATGAAAAAGACAAAATATTTTTGCTATTTGAAATTTTTATGTACCTCGTTCTCCAACTCAGGGGGGCTTGGAAAAGAGGCTGGTCTGTACTGGTATCTGCTAGACTTGTATAAGGACTTCACCTGCGTTGGGGCTGGGCCCTTAACAGGGAAAACAGCAGGATTATTTTCTACATTGCAAAGAGAAGGATAATACAGGAAAAACAAATTTAGACAAAGAATTCTAATTGGGTTTGATTCTATTTTGATTTCTACGTTAAAGAAGTTTATTGAGGTTTCTTATTGTCCAAGCAAACGTGGTTTGAATCATTTGAATTTTCTAAGCCAGTGACTTGGTTCTATTCTGGCTTCTAAGAAAGTGATTTGTATTGTAAAATTTACGCAAGCGGTTTGAATCTATTGTAATTTTGATTGATTACACCTATATTTTTACTATATATATATATTATATAAGTATAAACTATTGATTATACCTCATAGTTTTTGAAAACTAAAACAACAATAATTTATTTTATTGTCTGAAATAGAACATATGTGATTTACACAGAATGTTTGATAAACACGTAAGAAAAAAATGTTTTTGGTATTGCTATTTCAACTCAGCAAAAAACTCAAACTAATGCTCCATTATGTGATGAACTACTCTTGATCCGTAACTAGAGTATCGTATAATATATATTAATGCGTCATTATTTGAAAAAGGCTTCCTCAATAATCGGTATGACAGTATACGGCACCGTAGCACCGTTTAAGTTAGTAATTTCTGCAACCATTTTAGAAAGGAGGAAAAAAGAAATCTAAACAATTACTTCGTAACAAAGTTTTAATTTCTATAAAATACAAAATTATTCTAAGTAAATACACAACGCATAACTAATTTTTTAACACCACTTGAATAATTACTTTCGATAACTTAAGAACATGAATAATAACACTATAGTGTTGCCAATAGATGGATGTACCACAATATGGTGCCGCGTAAGAGAAACTTATCAATAGATTATGTTTTTTTATAACGAAACGAACGTATTTTTTCATTTAAGTTAGCGGAGAGTTAAAAAATAGCATAATAAACCAAACCAAAGCTTACACATAAGCTTTAGTTTCAACATAAGGATTAGTTCTTGCAGTGGGTAATTAATGTAGGTAATTTCTTAGTGCCTTAACTATCACTTCAAATATTGAATACAAATCTATTAGTATATAAAACATGTTAACTTTATTCTTTCTTGAAGTATCTTTCAATATATGAAAGCTAACTTAGTCGTTAATTATATCCCCTTATATCTCCAGATGTAATGTAAACTCGGCAATACCGATAGATGGTCCCCATTGAACAGTCGAGTTGCTCTCTAAAATTCATTAGTATATAAAGCATGTTAATTTTATTCTATCTTAAAATACCCTTTAATATATGAAGGCTAACTTAGTCGTTAATTATATCCCCTCTTATCTCCAGATGTAATGTAAACTCGCTAATACCAATGGATGGTCCCCATTGAACAGTCGAGTTGCTCTCTAAAATTAACTAGTATATAAAGCATGTTAACTTTATTCTATCTTAAAATACCCTCTAATATATGAAGGCTAACTTAGTCGTTAATTATATCTCCTCATATCTCCAGATGTAATGTAAACTCGCTAATACCGATGGATGGCCCACATTGAACAATCGAGTTGGTCACAAAATAGCGCTCTAAAATCCCGGAAAGTAAATACGATTCTCCCGGCCAATAACAAAAAAAGAAAAGAAATACCAACAAAAATATATAATGAGGGAAAAATCTGAACAAACAGCAATAATCAACTAGTGTTCATCGGATTCTATCACAGGTAAAATTCAAATATTAAATACCAATTCTCTAGTATATAAGACATGTTAACTTGATTCTATCGTGAGGATACCTCTTGATAGATGAAGATGGACAGACTCGATAATTATATCATCCCCATGAGGTGACAGTTTATTCCATTTAAATTCTTCACAAATATATATATGAAAGTTATATAATTAGTAGAATATGATAATTGTCAATGTACTTACGATTCCGAAAGCAGTGGCGGCGTCCTCAAGTCTCTCTGCTTCGAGAGCCGCTGCACGCTCCAGGTCCCACTTTCGCTGATTGGCTTGCTTTTTGTGGTCCTCATTCCTGGAAGCGTAATTCACCAGAGCAAATTCTAATAATGCCCCGAAGACGAAAGTCAGGCACACTCCTGTCCAGACGTCGATGGCCTATCACACAAGTTAAAAGAAAAAAAAATTAATGTCGGTGATTATTTAATAAGTTCGTCGTTCATAAAGATTTCATAGTTCATAAAGATTAATCTCTTTATGAACCATGCTGGGTTTCTCAGTATTCTCAGTAATTTTGGAGCTGATTGATTATACTTATGTTGAGTATTTTATTTATATTGATTTGGAGCGTGGTGAGCAATATTATTGTTCAAATTTGGTACAGCTATATTGTGAGAGATTAAATTTGAGCTATGTTATGCAAGCACTTGAACTAGATTGCACAATACCATTGTTCAACTTTAATGGAAACATGGTGCAACACCACACTTTAAAGTCGTAGCAAATTTGTTTTATTTATAAATAGCGTGACTGTACAGTTTATCAGTGAATATGTAGCTAGTGGATTGAGTTGGTAAGTTATTGTTTTCTTGAGCAAGTGCCAAGATAGGCTATTCTGCACGGAACATGGTTGATAAAAAACTATGACTTGAATTAAGAAGAAATATCCAGTGCTTTTAAGAAAGTCAATAAGATATCGGTGTGGGGTGTCATCAAGTAAAGTCGATAAATGAGGAAAAACGCAATTAAAATAATGACGTCTCTAAGTTTTTAAATTAGAACAGTGCATTAAGATGTACTTTAGGGTTAAAGGCTCATTGCAACTGTAGAAAACAGGCGCTGGTTCGTTCAGCAAAAGGTATCTATGCGTTAATCTTGTGTGGTCAATACGTAAACTATTTATCAGTACTTCAATCCTTCTTTAGTTATTTAGGGATTTAAATGGGGGTAATTAACGGTTTGATTCCATGTAATTTATAACCAATTGACGTAATTATTGTGTCAGCCAGTTCGAAGTTAACTTGTCTGTAAATGTCTTAATTACATCTGATCAAAAAACAGGCCTGTTGTTTTGAGTTGATTTTGCAGTGGATTCTGCGATTTCATTCCCTTGTATTCCAATACAAGTGGATTGAAAAGGAAATGAATAATGGACTAAAGTAAGTGAATCAAGGAATGGTAAATTAGGAATTCAATGTACTGATGAACAAATAAGTGTGCGAATCAGTTTGTAAATAAGTAAAAATATGTCTATAATAACCAATAACTTGTGGGGCAGTTATGAAGCCAGACATTGTATAGTACAAATAGTATGCGTTTGAGTCATGGCGACTCGACTGTGAATCAAATACGAGTCATGACTAGCTGATATAAATCCTGTTCTAACCTCGTACTGACGTAAAAAAATCCCTAATAGTAGACGAATCATGGGTTAGAATCGTTGGGTTAACTGTGAGAGTTTGTCGCGGTTTTCTTTTCAATGTAATTAAATTGTGAGTTGGTTTCATCAAAAGGACCTGCCTGAAGGCTAGTTTGTCCCATTGTTTGTTCAAGAAGTTTTCTTGTCTTCTGATTCGGATTCAAAATTACGTTTTATTAATTAAGATTTACATCGTTTCATAATTAAGTTGTTTTTTCCTATGCCCACCTTATTGAAGATTATCAACTAATAATAATAGGAAATATCAAAGAAAACAATATTTTTATTCTAAGATAACGTAACGTACAGTATTCGAAACAAAGGTATTCCTTTTACATAAACAAAAATAAACATCGTTCAAAATTCAGTTCTTCTGCAGTTTGCTTATGCGTACCGGAACACACCTGGAGAATGACTTTTCGTCAATACAGGCAACTGAAGGGAAGATTTGCTGGTCATTCTCTCAGGGGCAACATATTTGGTGGGCAAACGTTGCTCCCATAGTAAGGACAGATAGTACAGATAATGAAAGAACATCCATGCCTTGCCCGAGATTCGAACTCAGAACCTTTCTGACTCAAGGCCAGTTCTCTGACCCCCTACACTCAAAATTATAAAGTAAGGAGTCAAATATTGATAGTCGTAAACCCAAAAAATAGGTCGCCTGTTATAAAATATTAAGTGGTTTCAAGAGAATAATTATTTACTTTAGTATAAGATACTGGTGGCAATGAAGCGTTAATGCCCGAGATTTGAGTCGCCATGGTGAGGAGAGTGGTGACGCCGAGGGAGACTCGAGCTGGAATGGCATTAGGATCCAACCAGAAAGACACCCAACTGACGATGACGAGCATACAGCATGGAATATAAATCTGGATTAGATAATAGCTGAATTCACGTTTAAATAAGAGGTCCACTTTAAGGCAGCTGTATTCTCCTATAAATATTTAAAAATATTTTTTTTAAAAATTAAATAAGATTAAATTCACATAAGAAAAGAAGATACTTTAAGATACACTGATGTAAGAAAATAAGAGAATTTGCAGACCTGGTCGATTAGCTCTAGAGCTACTGGACCGGTTTTAGTGAAATTTGATCTGTACACACATTGATACAATACAAAACAAATAACCATAATACACACTCATAATCGTGCGCAACACTTGTTGAAGGCGGAAGGTATGAAACAGCGCTTGCAGAATAATAATAATAAAAAAAAGGGTTAATAGGGGTTATGGTCCTATTTAGTTAATATTATTATTTTTCATTATTTTATTCAATAAGAGTCGAATAAATTGTTGAATTGTTAGATATGCATTTTTTACATCATTTGGAAGAATGTTATTTTAATGGCAAAATAGAAAATTTTAGAGAAATTGGTTGAATAGTTCCTGAGAAATCCAATTTTAAGAATACGGCTTCGTTAAAATTCTACCAATTTCGATCAAATTTTGTATTTTGCTATGCAAAATTACATTCTTTAAAATGATGTAAAAAATTGCATACCTTACAATTCTTTGACTCATATTAAATAAAATAATAAATATTTATTTATGGCTATTTTTTGCATGGGATTATATTTGGATTAACGAATTTTAAAATTGCGAGGAAAAGTTTTTGAATTCACTTATAAGTTCTTGAGACATGGTGGAATACGTAAAAAATAAAATTAACATTAAGGGTTCAAAACATTGAACCGCTCTCCTGCCCAAACTATGGGGACCATATTTTCCAGATTGCGTCTACACCCTATATTTGGGGGGTCAGAAATCCGAATCCGTCGAAAAAAAATATGCTTATTCAGTGTTTGATTTCGTAACTTAAAATAACGTCTGTGCTAGTTAATTAGCAAATTTGTGGTTATTCACTTAAACCATTAAGATCGAGTCCTAGAACGGAATGATCCGATCATTAGCTCAAAAGTTATTCTAGGCGGTCCATTTCTTATTTTGCGCACTATACTTGTCAATATACCTATATAAATATATAGATATACAAGCAATTAAAGTAAGTTTCGAAACTTTATATAGTTTCAATCACAGTCTTATCACTGCGATTCAGATGTGTAAAACAAAAGCTGGTCCAGCAAAGTCAAGCAATAAAAACTTGTTGCCTTCACGAAATGTATTTTTACAATAAAATCTGGAAATATTCGTTTTAAAGGTAGAAGAAAACAATATCACAAATACCATGCTTGTTGTTATTCTTTTATTAAAGTTTTTCGTTTTTGAAAAAAAAGGAAAAAAAAAATATTTACTGAAAAAATTCTTTATTGAGATGTAAATGTACAGTAAATTTCTGTAGTTTAGAAAAAACGGGAATTTTCCGTAAGAAAATTACAGAAATCTTCCATTTCTTAACAGAGTGTTTAATAATTTACTCCTATTACTACTTACAGCAATGTAATGTGCAGTGCTTAGGCTCAAGATATTACAGAATAGCCGAACATCATAAAAGATTGTCAAATTGCTTAGTCACGATGTTTGATAATCAGACCTAACGAAAATTTTTGCAACAAAAATATAAATTATTTATTCTAGCAAATATAATTCGAGAAAATGTTCTATGTAATCATTGATAAATGTTGTCATAAATATTTCCTATCTCCCATAATTTAATGCATCAAAATTATTTTGATAAATTGTTTAAAAGATCATAAGTTCGGAAAGTAACAAGATTTTTACCTGTATTTGTCTTGCTAGTACAGTAATCAGTGAGAAAAGCAGCAAGAGTAAACCTCGGAAGGTAAAGAGTTTTTACGAGTTGAACTGGCTCTTCTTTTTTCCACAGGAATACTAAATCCTCTGTTGTGTATCCATCTAAAATTAGGTTGTTGACATTAAAAAATCGATTATTACGAGATTAAAAATCGATTTGTTTTAAGAGAAACAGAGACTTAATCATAACTGTAACTAAATGCTTTTTGCAAATGAGGACAGGATATTGTGCTACGTGCACTAAGGAAGTTACTGTTTATAGAGCCCCAAACTATAATATGTCCATTTGTGTATTTTTATTTGTACTCTATTCATGCTGTTTTGCTTTCTTAAAAACTTAATGTTTTACTCTACGATATTCACAGAAAGAACTCAGCAAGAAGTAAATGAAGTACTTACAGCTGACCATTGTTATAGAACATGTTTGCTTGTCCAAGGGATAGTATTTTAGGTCCATCGGGCAGGAGAGTACCAATGATATTCTGCAATTATAAAAAAATATAAGAGGTTATGGAATGGACAATAATAGCACACCCAATTCTATTTTCAAAATTGTATCGTTTAATGGTCATGTGATCACACAGTTTGGCAGCTAATGTTAGCTTAGATATGCTAATACACAGATCTAAAATCCCTCTTTAGAGATGATCCGAAGACATTACTGGTTCAAGCACCCATTACATAATCCTAATTTTAATCGGAGGGGGACAGAAATTGTTAGCAGTCTCATTACCCTGACTCCGTACCACGCTCCCCAACCATGGATTAACTTTACTGGCTTTGAAATCACTGAAGACATTAAATTAAAACGCTTTTCAATCCACTAAGACACTATACGGAAGGGTGCAATCACTGCAGACGTCCAATGTTTAGCCAAACCGATTGCATGAGCTGCACTCATCTATTTAGAATTCAAACATCCTTACAAAAAGGGGATTTTTAAGGCTTTAAGCCGACTAGCGGCATAAAATGGAATGAAACAAAATGTAGATCGAGGTCTTTTTTTTAAAAAAACTAGTGAACTACAAAAACTAATTTTAATAAAGAGGCACAAAATAAAATGACTGTTTTATAGCTTTTTTTCAACGAAGCCTTCCTGTTTGAAGGATGCATGACTGAACCATAAACAAAAGCACTTTTTAAGAAGGATAGATTATCTTTCGATTATGCAGAGCAACCACGGAGATGCTTAAGATATTTTTAAGTACCAATATAGGTAAAGAAAGCACATTTATTGTTAATTTTTTTAATACATATTCAAAATTATTTTCCAAAAATCACTAGAAAATTAATAAAAATGTAAATGGAGTATGCAATATTGAAAAACATACCAAAATTTACAGCAAAGATTTAGTTAAGGAAAAGTTTTTATATGATTTGAAGAAATATTTAGAATATTTAGTATGTTCGTTTGGAAAAATGTCCAAAAATGTCTCAGTTGTCAGCAATATTTTTCTTAAAACAAAATATATCTATTTTTACACATTTTAGTTAAATTCTACGTAAAAAGAAAGCTTGCAACTAACAAAGTTATCAGTGATAGAACATTAAAAAAATATCATAGTTCACGTAACTTAACAATTAAAAGAATATATATTTAGCGATTTTCATTTACTGAATATATAATGGCTTTGATTAATAACGTTTTCTGAAATTTTAATTTAAATCTGAGAAAATAGTTCATTTAAAACTCAAAATAGAGCTATCAAACTTGATGGATTACCAAATTATGAAGAACCCTATTAAAAGAAGAAAATGTGAATACATTTGCATTTTAGGGATAAAGAAAAATTTGCTTGTCGTGGAAAATGAATTTAGACAGTATAAAGTGTTGCAGAATATTACTTTCTAAAAGAATTATTAGAAATTTTCGCAAACGAGAATTATCTTGAAAGTTTAAGTAAAGTAATTAAAAAATGGAACAATATGTTTTTCATTTTCACGGAACTCAGAAATTAGAATCAGCTAAAAAATTAAAATGGGAAAGTGCATTTACATATCTAATCTGTGAAAAAAAATCTGTTAAATTTGTGAAGAAAAAAAGGCTGTCAGCTAGCTAGCCAGTATGAAGCAAAGAAATACAGTTTTTTTTAAAAATGGATATCTGTATTCTAAAAAGACCGTTATTTTAACAAAAAACTCTATAAAATAACTATGAAATGAATATTGTGGTAGGTGAGAGCAGCGAGTAGAATTCGTACAATCAGTCAAAGCTGGGATTCGAACCTGCGTCACTTAATAGGGAGGTGAGTGCTCTGTCCCCAGAGCTATTAAAGCTCTAGTTGCTTCTCATTATGAAGAAAAATTTTAAATTGTTTTTATCTTAAACGTTTTATGAAAATCATATTAATGTGAAAAATAATTAAAATTATAGGACCTTTCTTTATAAAATTGTCTGGTAATTTAACTTGCCAAAAAATTATATCTAAAGAAGCATAATATTCATTTTGACAATAGAGTTGATTTTCAGTCTTATTTATACGATGTACAAAAACATCAAATAATTGTTAAAAAGTAAGAGCAAGTATGGAAAATAATCGTAAAATGATTTGCAAAAGGTAAAGTTTTATATTGTAAAATTATATATTGCAAAGTTAGATTTTGTACGAAAGGCAAAACTGAATGGCAAAAGCTAGAATTTGAAATGACAGTTTTAATCAGTTTATGATTAGGGTGAAGAAGCAAATAAAAACTGTTATGTCAACAAAACAGCTCTACACCGTCAAATATACAGAGAAAGTCATTAAAAAAACTAGAAATTTTTACAATTAGCTGTTAACGGTTAAAAAACAGAAAAAAATATCTGTATTTTTCTATAAACAGTTTTTTTTCAGTGAAAAATATGTTTTTTTTCTGTAGAATTAACAAATATTTCTTAGAGTACGTTTTGCACATTTTCAACTGTAGCAATTCAATAAAATTTTAGTTTCAGTTAAGTACTCTTAAATAATTGGGGACACTCTGAAACTATTTAAACTACTTTTGTAAAAATGAGATCAAAATTTAACAACATAAATTCGCTAAATAAATTTTGTTAAAAAAATGATAAATTTGAATTGAATTATCCTTGTAAAAAGTTGATAATTTTGTACTGGTTCTCTGTTAACAGTATCATGTCTGTCTTTATTCCCTATTTATTTTTAGTATAAGAAACTTATTTAGCCACTTCTGTCATTTTTTGAAACATGTCAAACATTTTCTCGCTACTGTTTTATTTAGATTTAATGGAAATTTTATATCGTAATTACTTGGCTATTAAAATAAATTTATTTAGCTAAATCAAAAACAAAGGACTTTGCATTTTATCAAAACATACTCAATCTATATAAATGCCTTTATGCCTTGATTACAGAATATTTGTATGCCAGTGGCGAAAAAAAACTTTGTGTAACTTAATAATGTGAAATGAATTAAAAAACGCTGGTTGAACAGTATCTTGTTTGATAAAGAGTTCATTTTTTTTAAGAAAGAAAAAGAGTAAAAAGGCTTAAAGAAATATCTATTCGGTAGAAAAACGTATAGACCAAGTTTGGGATTGGATTACAAAAATCGACCATGCAAAGTACTTGAATACAGATAATGATAAAATACTAAATAATTCATACTATTGATCACAAGTATTTATATTTTATGATAAAAAAATTTAATTGCAATTACAGCATATCAAAATTTATTTATTATCATATCAATTATTATTACAAATACGAAAATTTTTTATTAGGGGAGAGTGGGGTCAATTGTAACAGGGTACGATTGTAACAGAGCAAATATTTCGAGTGTCGGGTTATAGATTTGGTTCCTAGGTGGTGCACAAGGTGTATTTAACAAATCTACATGTACACCCCTGATGGCAACCATTTTTATGTACTTTTGAAAGAGTTACATCACAAAAGATATTTTCACGCCACGCAAGTACTTTTTTTGGTATTAGAATATTATATTGTAACAAAGTAATTTTGTTTAAACAAATAAAAATTAGTAACCGAATATGTAAGTGGACACCTTAATTAACATTTCAATAAAAAAAAGATTAGTTTTGCTAATTAACTAGCATTGTTTTTAACAAATGAAGCTGAAATGGCGTCTTGGGGACAATTGTAACAATAAGTAAAGGGACGATTGTAACAGCTGAAAATAAATAATCTTATGTTTACAAACCATTACTTAACTCTTTAAGAACCACCAATAGTTTCCTATATCATTTATATTATGTTGCATGTGCATTATTTTATTTGTCACCTTTCACAGCATAAATTAAAATTTTTAACCCCTTAAAGTTAAAAGTTTAACCCTTTAGGTCTCTGCTCATTATTATTTTTACTCCTAAAATATCACTACTATTTTGATCAATAAAAAAATATATCACAACTATGATAATATGTATAATTAACTATGTTTTAGTTGAATTTATGAACTGTTACAATTGACCCCGTAAGTGGGGACAATTGTAACAAGTGCACGACTGTCAAAAATTGTTAATAACTAATATAATAACATTTAAAATAAGGTATTTATTTTTTTTTCTAGTAAAGGATAGTCTACTTTACTCGTCTGTCAATTAATACTAATAATATATTGGATTTTTTGTTAGTTAAAAATAGTTAAGTAAAAAATGTTACAATTGACACCACTCTCCCCTACTATTTACGATTAAAAGTAATCACAACTACCTGCAATCACGATTAATTTTGATCATAGTTATTTTCAATCATAGATTTTAACTACTTGCAATCATGATTAGCGTTATAATCTAATTATGATCTGAAAACCACGGATCTTAAATGTAATCAATTACATTTTTAACTACCTTTGCCCTTAGATTATAGTGGATAAAACAGAGAACCAAATTTATTACTTTTATTTTTCACTTAAAGCGTTACAATGGAGAAAGTTACCGCTTTTGACTTATTTATGTTGAATATGATAACAGTTTTGGATCTAGAATTTAAATTTGTTTATTTTAAATTTGAAAATGAAATTTTATTTATTAATAGCAAGCGATAAAATACACTCCTAGAAGCATTGGTTCATATTTTTAAAACTCTTAAAATATGCAGGATTGAAGCGTGTTTCGTATTAGCAAGTTTAAAAAATACTATAATGTAGTTCAACTTAGTCCCGTATTAAAGTGGGAGCAAATTTGTACTATTATGGCTCAATATCTCAAATTCCAAACAAAGTTGATAAATTCTACAAATTCATTTCAAATTAAACACCTTTAAGCAAGGAAGTTGCGATATTTTAACAAAGTAATTGTTATGCGAAATTTAACTATGTAATTTGAAAAATTTTATAAAAAAAGAAACCTAAAACATAACCAGAAACATTTTTTTTTTAAATTTCCTATGAGCTGCACAATCAGTCTTCCCTATTAGCTGACCTATTGCGTTCTCCAGAAGTGGTATCCACTCTTTCAGGACCACCACAATGGGTGAGATACCGTTGGCCATGTTAATTTGGACGTCTAGTTTCTGCCACACTAGATGGCAGCACCAAGACTATATAACAAGAAACATAAAAACAGACAGAATCAAATGTGACACTAATATTCTTTTAGAATGAAAGTACGTATGAAACTGGCAATGGGGACGATAACAGTTTTAGAAATGCGCAATTTCAATTTGTAAGCATTAAATAGCCAATTAATTTCGTTGACCAATCAATTCGAAGCTATAATAAATAAATAATGAAAAGTTTATTTCATATAGAGCAATGAAGTATCTACAATGCATCTAAAAAAAAAGTCCCACAGTGGACTGATCATTAAGACACGGTTCCCAGCAAATCACCGAAGTCAAGCATCACTGGCTGCGGTCAGTGTGCGGGTGGGTGACCCACTTGGATCAGTCTGCTTAGGGACCGAGGGTGTGCGTGCGGTATCGGTCCTCGTTAAACTGTGCTACCGTAAAGTGCTCGACTTCGCGCGCAGGTCGTTGGGCTACCGAAGCGGGGGTGCCATCCCCTCTGCAGAGGATCAAAATTGTGATAGCATGTCTTCGGTTCATTCTCAGGGATGTTTCCCAGACCGTCGCCAATAGCCCATTGTGCAGCTCTAGTGCGACGTAAATGAACTACAACTACAACATCTAAAAAAAAATGGACCACCCTGAATAACTTATTTGAATCGTAAAAAAATCTTAATAGTTCGAGGAGGTGATCTCAGATATGCCAATTCGTTTGTGCAAGTCGTGAAGGCTCAGGGAATAGAGCACCCGCCTTCCAATGAGGTGAACCGGGTTCGAATCCCAGCGATGACTGGTTGATTCGAATTCCGCACCCGGTTTGTAATGAACACAGAACTGACGTAAAATATCCTCAGTGGTAGACGGATCATAGGTTAGATTCCCCTTGCCGTCAGGTTGGTTTTCCTTTCCATGTAACGCAGATGCGGGTTAGTTTCATAAAATAGTCCTCATGGAAAGCAAATTTCTACCAATACTTGATCCAGGAGTTCCCTTGTCTTCTGGATTGCGTTCAAAATTACAAGGTTACGGAGTTGAATATGTGTAACCGTAAACCCAAAATTGGATCGACTTTTCGACGACGGTTATAAAAATAAAATAAAATTAATTAGGGCAAGAAATATTGTAATATATTTTACGAAATCAGACACAAAAACGTACTTTCTCCGAATAAACAAAACTTTTTTTCGGCGGATTCGGATAGACCTCATAATGTTAATTATATTTTTTTTTGTATTTCGCCATATCTCGAGAACTCTTATATCGAGAAAATTGAAAACTTTTTATACACAATTATAAATTCGTTTTTCCAAAGTTAATTCAATCCAAAAAAAAAAGTTTTAGTAAATATTTATTAAGTTTTAAAGTTTGTAAATTTACATTGCAAAATGCAAAATTTGATTGCAATCGGTCGAATAGTTCCTGAGAAATATAATTTTAAATCTACTACTTCTTTAAAATTTGATTTCTCATGAGCTATTCAACCGATTTCACTCAAATTTTGTATTTTGCCATGTAAAATAATGTACTTCAAAATGATGTAAACAAAATTAGATACTTTATAATTGAAAATATTTCGACTGTTATTAAACAAAATAATAAAAAATAGTAAATATTTACTAACATGTATTTTTTGCACAGCACTTTGAATAAACGGATTTTATATATGTGTGCAAAATTTTTTCAAATCGCTTAAAAAGTTCTCGAGATATGGTGAAAAACTACAAAAATAAAATTATCAATAGACGGTCCGAAGCTTGAAACTCTCTCCTGATCAAATTATGGGGACCATATTTCCCAGATAGAGGCTATTTCGGTGATCAGAAATCCGAGGAAAAAAACGTTATGTTTATTTAGAAAAAATACGTTTTTATGTAACTTGAGGTCTGCACTAATTAATTAGCATATTTGAGGTCAACCTCTCGAACTATTAAGATTGAGTCTTAGAATGTGAAGATATGATCATTGGGCCAAAAGTTATTCTGGGCAGTCCGCTTTTTGTTTTGCGCTCTGTACATAGAAGTTGTGACATTTATTTAAAATTATAACGTGGAATGTCTTAAACTATCCTGAAAGCTTTTTTAAGAAACGAAACTAATATCCGAAAAAAAACAAATCTGTCTTCAACATTTTTTTCCGAACGATAAACATATCAAACTGAAAATGGAGACTACACTTTCAGACGCACAACTTCATTTTGTTGAGATGAAATTTTCCAAGTTTTTTGACCTATCAATAGGAAACCATAATAAACAATTCATTTCATATGTAGCGATCTAGTACGAAATATATTGCGAAATGAATTGTGATATTTTAATTAAACTTATTGCAAAGTTCAACTATCCAAATAGTTTGACAGTTGTTATTAGAAAAAGGAACCAGATAACAAGCATAAAAACAGACAGAATCATAAAAGCAAATGTGACGGCAACATTTCTTTTCGAATGAAAGAACATATCAAACGCGAAATGGTGAAAATACGTCTTCTGCATTTTTGTGAGAAACCATTCATACAAGTGGCGAACCGAATTACAACGACTGTCTCGGCGAATGAATTTGGCAAGAAGTATTGCCATTCAAGCAGAAAAATCACCTCCTGTTGCCTCATGGGAAATATTCGAATGTGCATGGTATATTTTGTCTTTTTTGCCACGCGCTCCGTAAAAGAGAAAAATTGCGCCATTTTTTTTCCGACTAGCTCTTTCTCATAGCTATCTGAAAAGTTCGAAGTAATGTAAAAGAATATCTTTGGAATAAAGAAAGAGACCTTATGACTTTTCGAAGCTGTTTTTTTTTCGACAGCCGACAGGTATTCCTCAGAGGGAGAGGAATAAAGAATTTTTTTTTTTATATTCCAATTCTAGATATAGAGGACTTTCTCACTTTAGTATTGAAACTGTAAAACGGAATCGGTTCTTATCGGGGCTATTTATTCTCAGCTCATAATATGAGTTTACTACTTGAAGCATTTCAAAATAGTTTATCGTAAAATATGTTTAGTTTAAAGTTCAAAGAGTCATTGTTTATGCAGAAATTTAGCACATATTTTGTGTTGAAAATTGCTATAGCTTGTATAAAGTTAGTGTTGATATTATCTGTTTCAGAAAAGCACATTACAAGTTCATGAATAAACAAATTTTGTGTCCTGAGTAGTATTTATTTCTTGTCACTTTGTTCTTTGGGACATAGAATTGGTTTGATTTTGGGACCTTAGATTTGGTTTTGGTACACATGGATACTACACTATCTACTTGAAAACTACTGAGGAGTTCTTGGAGATTCTGAAATCGAAAACAGCCAGTCTGAGTAGATTTACTACCACTTTTGATAGCTGGTCATTGGAATTGTCATTCAGGTGTCCATCATAGCTGAAGTGAGCACTGTCAGTGAATAGGGTTGTTTTGATTGGCTACGCAGTTTGCATTCTTATTCGTTCCAAAGATGCTCTGTTGGATTTAGAATCGAGGCTCTGAGAAGATAAATCCAATTTCTGACATCCCATTTCATCAATGGCAAAGGAAATCTTCACGTGTACATTGAGCAGTTATAACTCCGAAAAATGAACTGGTCTTCCCATAAAAATTGTCATAGAACTGAGGAGAGTAGCAATGCTCAGAATGTCCATATACAGACCAGTGCTCATGTGTCCGACCACAGGAAGCAAGGAACGCTAGGCGAAACATGAAAGACAACCCCACACTATGTCCTGATCTTCTTCAAGTAGTTGTCCGTATACTTTTGGTTAGATAATATATTTTGGAACAGAGTTTTGATAATTTTATGCATTTACCATGGTAGGGTGTATTGGAAGCACAGAAGCTTCGTAAAACGTATATTACGTACTATTCATGTTAGTTTACAGATTTATTTGCTTTACTTACGAGTTTTTTTTGTATAAATTGCATTGTTTCTTAATAAATAAATGTTTATATAAACAGTAATGTAGGCAAATAAATTTTGTCACAATTGAAGATGGAAATATTTTAGACAATGAAGCTGTGTTTTTCCAGATAACATTTCTTTGTTTTTCAGAAAAATTCACCTAGATGCTGTTATCACTGTCAGAAGTGTATAGTGAATATTATTATACATTAAAATATGCAAGTTTCAGTTTATATGATTTTAAAAGTAATGATTTTAATGTCAATAATCAGACGCAATTTAAATAAAATTTTTTGCAATAACTATTGCACAGCCATCATCTTTATAAAGTTTGAACCACAAGGGGATAAAAGTGCATTGATTCAAGGGGACAAAGACCGAATGTGTAAAACTGGACAAGGTAATGGAAGGAAGCGGATTTACTCGTAAAACTGAATTCCATATTTGATAACTAAACAAAACATACTAAACATATCTATAGCACCTTATAAAATGTTCATTTTAATTAACTAGTGTAATCATTAATATCGAAAATATAAAAATGGGTACTATTTTGACATTATTTACACATCAGCAAGCATTTTTAACAAGGTTAAATTAATAGCCATCTTGCATGTTAGTATATATGTTACCGTTAAAGTATATAATGCAGTTATTTCATAGAATACCTAGTTATTCCATGAAATAACTGATCGTGTCCGTTAAAGTGTGTAATATGTTATTAATTTGACACTTTAACTAGTTATTCTATGAAATAACTAGATATTTTATAAATTAACTAATGAGAGACAGTTAAAGTGTAAAATAAACAATTGATCTAAAATGAAATAACTAGGTATTCTATAAATAAACTAATGATAGACAATTAAAATGAAAAAGAAGCAATTTATCTCATTTATGCAGCGTATAAATGGTATTTATGAAAACGTACCAGAAAATCATTTGTTACAACAAGGATTACTAAAATGATACTTGGAATTACATTATTTCTAAAACAAAAACATTTTTTGTTGAATAGTTCGTAAATGCAGTAGGGGTGGAAGGTAAATGTATTTGTCGTGCAGGATATATGATTATGATATAGATTATTTTACACTTTAACGGGTTGCAGATCGTTATTCTATAAAATAACTAGTTAAACCGTGAAATACAAGAGAGTTTTACACTTTAACGGACACGATCAGTTATTTCATGGAATAACTAGGTATTCTACAAAATAACGGATTTCATACTTTAACGGTAACATATACACTGCATCTTATTATTATGGTTCTCTGCGATTAATCCCAAGAGCTAAACTTTTAAATTTCACGACAAAAGCCAATCAGTTTGTTTCTAAAGTATAATTTTAACTAAGTAAGTACGAACTCCAAAATTTAAATATAATTACGTTCGTAGTTCTTCTTCAGGCATATACCAACCCTTTAAATCTGTTAATCCTCCTTGTTTTCAGTAATGCTGTCTCCTTGTTCATATAGTTTAGGGAACATACATGTGAAATATTGCAATAAAGAAAATTTATCGTCTATCATATCTAAAATATTTGATCAAAAATGAAATTTGTTGTAGAAAAATTTAGTAAATGTTTGCTTTCTTTACGAATGAAATTTTTTCTTTATATTTAAAAGTTTCAGATGGTTTCTCTCTCGTTCTCTTTTTGTTGAAATGTGATAAATATTATTTTCAATGTCAATATTACTTTCTTATCTAATTCCAACTTTAAAATCACGATCCTCGAAGATTACTTTAGGATATGTTGCATTAGTATTAAAAGCCTTTGGTCTTAAAAAAAGAAATAAAAGGTACATTTATTCTTTCAAACTTTAAAAGACGAAAAGAAAGCGCAAATCATCCAAGTGTTTGAGTTTAGGCAAACAGTTTTAGTACAAACCGAAGTTTATGATTATTTTTAGATAGCTTTTATGGGGAAAAACTGTTTTGGGTTAACATATTTAAAGAATAAAGATTAGATTAACTGCAGTAAACAGATTACACTAGCTATAAACTGTGAAAAACAGTTTATAGTTAGTGTAATCTATATACTGTATTTCATCCGTACCGTATGCCTGATTTAACTGTTATAAAAAAAGCTATAAAGATTAAATGAACTACAGTTTAAGGATTACATTACAAAAAATTGTTAAAAAACAGATTATAGTTAGTGTAATTAAAAAACTATAACGATTACTTTAACTACGGTATAAAGCTTATATTAACAATAAGAAGATTTTAGGGTAAAAAACAGTTTATAGTTAATATAATAAAAAAAAATACAGCAGTATAAAGATTACTTTAACAGTAAACTACTTTTTGGGTCAAAAAAAGTTTATCGTTAATGTGGGTAAAAAACAATAGTATAAAGGTTAAAGTAAAAATTTTTACTATAAATTGTTTCCAGGATTTAAAACAATTTATAGTTATTGTAGTTTAAGCAAATATTGTAATTAGAAAGTATGTATAGATTAGATCTAACTGATTTTGATAAGAATTCATCATAACAAAGTCAGATTTTCTTTTATTAATCTCTTATTAATACTAAATGCATCTTATTTGAAAATTAAAAAAAATATATATTTTAGTATTAGTAGATTACATGCTTAATATTTATTTTAGTATAGTTTAAATTTTATTTTTGAAACTTTTCTTTAAAAAATTTAACATTTGCTTTTGTCAAAAAGTGTTTAAAAAATGGAAGGACCTATTTTTTAATTAGAATTGTTTAAAGTAAAGCACCAAATCAATTGTAAAAAAGTGGATTAAGCTAGTATTGATATAGAACACCTTAAATAAAATATAATACGAAGAAAAAAATGACTTACCTTATACTATAAAGGACGTCACCATTAGGGTAAATTCGGAGTAGAACATTTGGCATGATTATATTATGAAAATGGCCTTCTTTTTCGTTTGAGAAGAATAAGTCGGGTTTCCAAATCTTATCAGGGTCTGTTAAAGTTAGATATCGAACCTGACCATTCATATCATCAAACTGCATTCTTTCATCTTTCCACTGTTCTCGCAAAGTCATTTGTACGCTGTATTCCTGAAAAATCACAATTTATTTAAGAATAATTATTGATTAAGTATACCATAAAAATAATCTAAAATAATCTGGTATTATCAAATGTAAATAATTAGAAAATATTGTTATTATTTAGCTTTAAACGATAATAAAATTCGTTTTTAGAACTGCATGAAAGTTTTTAAATTACCCGTAATTGTGTGAGTAGCTTTAAATTTCTTAGTTCATTTATTTTTTTTCATTAAAGTTATCAGTTGGGTACAATTGATGGGGAATTGAGTTTCGTTTATTTTCTTTCATTAAAGTTATCAGTTGGGTACAATTGATGGGTAATTGAGTTTAGTTCGTTTATTTTCTTTCATTAAAGTTATCAGTTGGGTAAAATTGATGGGGCACTGAGTTAAAACAATCAATAGATTTTAAACCAAAGCGGAATTCAGAAAACTTCCGTGGTATTCTTCCGCTTGTGTTATATTTACGAGACTGCTTGGCATTCTTGTAAGCTTTATTATTGCAATTTGCGTTTAAATTTGCAGGCTATTTTATCATTCATAAGAATTTTTTGTATTTTATAAATTCTAAAATGTCGAGAGCCGTAAAGAGATGCAATAAAATTAACATCACGACATGAATAAAGTGTAAAGGTTGGCATGTTTCGTGCGTTATCTTCTGTTTTTTATGTCTTCAGTTAAAGTTAAATGAGTTTTCAAATTGAATGGTAAATAGCACAGTTGTCATATTGTAAACAGTGCAAAAACAATATAGTATTGCATGTTTTTTAAGCTTATTACGAATTTTAAACACTAGAGTCACCTATGCTTAACTTCATACACTAATTCATCCGTTGAGATAATTAGATGATTTAAAGCTTCCGAATAAAAATCTAAAATTATTTATGAAAACTAACTACACCAAATGTATGTCTTTCCATTAATAGGCATTGTGCGTTTTTTAGTTTTTCTATATTGGTTACCTTTTAAATTTGCATGTAATACTCTTCCTGGTAAATAAAAGCATTAACCATTTTTCTAAGAAAATACTTCGGAAATCATTACTTTTAAAAAAGATTCCAGCTGCATTATTAATATTAACCAATGAGATATAAATACTTACAATTACCGCTGAAGTTCAAGTTTGCCGTAATATGTTGGCGTTTAAGATTACAATTCAAGTTTTATCGTTAGCCAAACTCATTTAAATTTAATATTCTTTTTCAATGCATCTAGGCTCATATTTTGATAAATAGACAAAAATGTATTTTTTTCCACTGCTTTTTTTTACCATACTTAATAAAATTTGGATCCGAGGGGCTAGAAAAGTTAGTCATGGTTCTTGTGGCTGTTTTCGTGTCTCTCGAATCCTTCTGAAAGATGTCTCATAAATGCAAATAATTGCATATATTCCAATACCTGTTTTTTATCTATCTATTCTGTAAGTTTTTCTTAGTGTTCAAAAAACTATAAATTCTGAAACCTATTACCTACGTAAGATAATCTTTTTGAGTAATATTTTTCAAGGAAGAATATTTCTCGGTCCTCTTTTCTTCATCAATCTTTTGCGAACGTACTCGATTAATAAAAACAAGGAAAAACAATAAAGTATTTAATAAAATCGTATATTGAAAATTCTCTCTATTATTTTTAATATTTGCAAAACTTGAAACCTCTTGCTTACGAAATATTATCTTCTTTAAACTAAACGGAGAATATTACTTACCCCACTTTCCCCCGACAATTTTTTTACGAATAAACACGATTATAAAACAACAAGTGAAGATAATTAAATATTAAGCAAAATTTTACATATTTGCACTCACTCTTTATCAACTTAAAATATTTCTAAAATAAACTCATTGAGGGTAAAAAGTTAAAAGCATCGGTTACAAATTATTTATTGCAAATTCACTTAAACAGTTGAAATGATTTCAACCGAAAGCATTAATAAATGGACAATCTACAACTACCTTCATCCATGTCTGAGAAAATCCATTCCTAGCGTTCGCAATTTCAACTTGTATGATTAATAAAAGAAGTGATAGGATGAAATGATTTCGACTAAGTAAGTAATTGGAATTCCAAAGTAGGTGCTTCGATATTCTAAATCTGTCTTTTGGTTCTCCAACAAAAGAGGTGGGAGTGGCGTTCGAAAACTCATTAGGTGAAAGAATGACCGATTGAAAGTTGGCTGGTAACCGCCCATCCAATTGAAATTTGGAAAACGATGAGATCAAATCACTTGTGATTAAGTGCTTGTTAGAGGGTGTGTAGAGGGTATTTTAATAACGGC
This sequence comes from Parasteatoda tepidariorum, assembly GCF_043381705.1. NCBI lineage: Eukaryota > Metazoa > Arthropoda > Arachnida > Araneae > Theridiidae > Parasteatoda > Parasteatoda tepidariorum. Next base: position 57,868,205 of record NC_092212.1, read on the forward strand.
TTATACGAGGCTTTAGTGAGAGCAGGTTTTAATTAACTACCAAACTAATGGGAAATAAGGGTTTTAATAAATGCCATTTGAGTATCTGAAAGTAGTAAATTAAAGCCTTCGATTTTTTAAGGTTTTTATCTGGGGGATTTAATATTTCTTCGATGTAAGGAACCTTAATCTAAAACCTTTTGTTCAGATGTAATTAATGCGAGATGGATTTTTAAGCCGAAACTTAATCTTAGTTCTATTTAGAAAATTATCAAATTATATAAAACACTTATTGAAATTTAAATAGCACATTAAAAGATAAATTTGTAATATTTAAAAGGATTTTAAATGGATTTAAGACTTTTATGTCATAAAATTTAAATTTTGAAGTGTAATTAAAAGATTAAAAAATGATTAAAAAATTACTGAATAAAATATAATTTAAAGCTTTTTTTCTTTATTTTTTTAAAAAAAAAAATCAACGTTTATGCTTAAATTTATTTCAGGAACGAAAAATATGTGCTTGCAAACTACAATATATTTTTAAAGTTTATAAATTAAGTTTTCAAAGTATTTAAATTAAGTCACGTTAAGTCAGCCAATTGAATTGAATGTGAGGTTTAGTGGCACAAGGTCCAAAAAAGGACATACTGCGCCAAACACACGGTTTTAAAAACAGATTAAAAGGTTAAGTAAAGCACACGTATAAAATCAGATAAGATAGTGAAAATTCTAAAACAATTTTGAAAAGTTACATACATTAAAATCAATAAAACTACGTGGTAAATTTACTAAAACACTTAAGTCAGCCAAAGGATGCTGCTTCGTAACGCCTTAAAAGTCTTGGGATTAGATAATTATTTTTAAGGAATTTTTTGAATTAATTAGTTTTAAATTTTGGCTTTTGAATTAATGTAGTATATTTATCGTATTTTTTCTAAATAAAAATACCCTTTTTTGAGACGAATTTTTGTGACATGAAATTTGAATAATATGCTATCTTTACCGCAATTACCAGATATATACTTGAATTACAAATTGTAAATCATATTTTGCAATAGTTAATTACAAATTAAACAATAAAAATATATTTGAATGCTTATAAACTACTATTTATGCTTATAATTACAAATTCTGAAACATTTACCGAGACATAAATGATACGGTAATTGGCATAATTTATTATCATTATTACTGATTATCTATTTTATTATCTATCATTGTTCTTAGAAGAACGTATATTTTTAGACTGTCAGGAAAAAGGCATAATTTAAGGATTTTGATATAGATATTTTTTTCTTATTGTAAACAGGTTTCGATTATACTGCTCAATTTCATAAAATGTATTTTTAAAATCTTTGAGAAATGTTTAATGTTAATTTAACATTTTTAAATCTCGAAATGAGAGTTTTTTTTTTTTAAAAAAAAAAGAAAAAGCTCATTATTATTTTGCTTTAATTTTCAAAATGAAATATATTTTATGGAAAAAAAAATGACAAATAAATTGTAAGACAAGCAGAAAACATTAGCAATTTTGTTTTTTTCTTTACAAAATTTGTTTTTTATTTCAAAGCAAAAAAAAAAAATCCATATCTTAACTATTCTTGTATTTTTAAACACTTATACATATGATTTTTAATACAAATGATCCATTTACAGAGTTTTCTGTGTAAAAATCAAAATTATTTTAAAATAGAAAATGTACACATGTGATATTATTCAGAAAATCATGACAAAATATAGAAAGGCAAATTGAGAAAATAATAGAAATACATATGCAGGTAAATTATTGAAAACAATAGGAAACAATTTATTGAAAAGGACATAAACGAGAAATTCCAGGAACATTCTAAATGCTATTGCTTATGTGTTACAAAATGTATGGTAACAAGAACTATTAATTTAAAAACCAGAAATATGTTTTTTTGTAAATTTTTTGAAACTTTCTTTTCTGAATTTAAAAAAAAAACAAAAACAGAAATGTTATTACTAAACAATATGGTCATTTAACCAGAATTCACTATTTTTCTCAGTGTGGGAAGCAAGAATAAAATGAGTAAATCTGCACATACAAAATTATTTGACACTATTTGTTAAAGTGATAAAATCAGATGTCCAACAAAAGTATTTTATTGAATTGTTATTTTAAAGTTAAACAGTGAAAGTAAATCTGTGTGTTTGTTACTTACCATCTTCACATCATCAATCTTACTGATGCTCCGAATGAACATATTTACTCTTACAACTGCAGGACCATCTAGGAAATAGTAAATATTTGAGTAAATTGAATAAATGTTTTAGTATATATGTATATATAGCACCATAAAGACAAAAAAAAAATAAATAAAAGAGAGAAAAACGAAAGAAATTAAGAAAAATAATAAGTTTAGTCGCTAAGCATAAGCTGCAAGCATATAGAACTTATAAAATAAGTTAAAAATATAGAGAAAACATGGAAAATAGTATTATATGAAGGTTAATGAAAAGAGAGGAGGAAAATTTATTAAAATAAAACACTTTTAAAAATATTTTTAAAAAATGCGGATATAATCGTGTAAGCTTATGACAAGATATCCTTTCATTATCTTTTTCCGACTTTTTAATTCCCCCCCCTCTTTTTTAAATAAACTATATATATATA
>NC_092212.1:57871005-57893601 GCF_043381705.1 Parasteatoda tepidariorum
GAGGGTGTGCGGTATTGGTCCTCGTTAAACTGTGCTACCGTAAAGTGCTCGAATTCGCGTGCAGGTCGTTGGGCTACCGAAACGGGGGGTGCCATCCCCTCTGCAGAGGATCAAAATTGTGATGGCATGTCTTCGGATCATCCTCAGGGATGTTTCCCAGACCGTCGCCAACAGCCCATTGTGCAGCTCTAGTGCGACGTAAATGAACTACAACAACAATCAAATTTATGGATAATTAATATATAAATGAATATAATTGAAATAAATTAACAAGTAAAACAATCCAATGAGATTATATTTACTATTAAAAATCTGTATGATATTTATAATTTTTACTTAAGAGAGTTAGAGTACGTTTTGTTATATTTTGCTGCGTTAACAAGGAAGATATCAAATTATAAATTTTGAGAATTTTGTTCTGGGATATATACTTTCATAGGGCAAAATGCATAAAGATGGAAAACCACGAATTGTCAATCCCCCAGGTAAAAAAGATGACCTGAGAAGATTGTCTTCTTTCTCCGCGTACTTATGGTTTAAACTCTACAATTAGTCACATGGTTTAAAAATATCAATTTCTTCCTTAATTAAACGTTATTTATATTGTTAAATGATTTCTCATGTTTTTATGCTGTTATGCGATAGGAACACGAACACGCATGCACGCAAAAATAATGCATTAATAACGTAATATAAATATAATGTTTGTCCCATAATAAATAAGACCTTTAAATACGCTAATGAACAAAACATCACATCATAAAAGAAATAAAGGTTATTAATTTATAAGTTAAGGCATTTAAAAGTATATTTTAATTAAAGTATAACATTTTAAAAACGTTTGTTGCATTTTTAGACAATATTTATTTTCTTATTCTGCAAGTAGATGGCAGCACAACATATTAAACTGATTGTTTTGAACAAGCAAAAATCGTAGATTTCACCAAGAGTAAATTTAAAGATTGATAAATAAAGACCTAAATGAATACTAAATAACTTGTATATATTTTTCAAACGTAAGACCTACCTATATAACTGATAAAATGCATAACATTGTTAATATTTGAGACTTTAATTGTTTAAATTTGGATAGAAACCTGTTGCTCTTACATAGTTTCCTCTTATTCTTTCTTATTGGTTTTACTTATTGTAACATTTTAATTAATTTTCATGTATTATTACGGAAAAAAATTATGTTAATAGCATATATATATTTATATTATGTATATACCATGTTATTATGATAATTGAAAACTATTAAACTAGTTTCAGTTTGGTGCAGTTTAACCGATTCCGGCTCTTGTGCTATCAAGGTGTACACTCAATTTGATGAATGAAAAATGTTTAACATATTTTGACATAAAGAATAAATAAGTTAGCATAATACTAAGTGAAAACTGGAGCAAAAAGGCTTTGTTTTCGCAATAGATATTAACACTAAATTAGTAAATTTTTTAAATGGTTATTAGATACATATTTATAGAGTATTTTTCAAAAATGATGGATATTAAATATAATGTACATGGAATATCGTCGCATTGACAATAACTTCAAAAGTTTCAAAACCCGCTTAAATGAATGATTTATCATGAAATATTTAACAAATAATGGATTATTTTCTAATTTTTTGACGGAAAAAATAGACAAGCCGTCTAAGTTATGTAAATATTTTTGAAAATTATTCTAAATTATATTTCAAATACAAAGGTTATGAGAAATCAGAAACACGTACTTCTTTTTCTTACACGAAAAAAAAAATCAATATTAAAAATATCTGTTTCTATATTTTAAGTTTTTCAGTCTAGTTTTAAATTTTTTTAAAAAGACTGTTTTAAAATCATTCGCAATCTTAAGTAACTTGGATATAGGACAATGAACCAAGATAAATAAGCTTAGTAAATATTATGGAAATTTAAAAAGTATTGAAGGAATTCTGAGAAGTGCATTTTATTTGTCCTGCACGAGGAAAAAAATCCAAATGCTGTAAATTTTAAAAGAAATCCTGGTGTACTATTTTAAATTTATAAATTTGATGTGGATTTGAACACTTGAAACCTATTACTTAATTCTACAATATAACTTTAATTTCATATTTTAAAAAACTTAATTAAGAGAAAAAGAACTCACGGAAACTAATTCTTAGTAAAAGTTATCGAGGGTGTTTCTAATGACATTCAGGTGCTTCTAATGTCAAAGTTACTCTAAGAAACTTATTCTTATTAACAGTTACCGAAAGTGGTTTCTATTGACATTCAGGTGCTTCTAATGTCAAAGTTACTCTAAGAAGCTTATTCATATTAACAGTCACCGAAAGTGGTTTCTAATGACATTCAGGTGTTTCTAATGTCAAATTCTTATTAACAGTCACCGAAAGTGGTTTCTATTGACATTCAGGTGCTTCTAATGTTAAAGTTACTCTAAGAAGCTTATTCTTATTAACAGTCACCGAAAGTGGTTTCTAATGACATTCAGGTGTTTCTAATGTCAAAGTTACTCTTAGAAACTTATTCTTATTAACAGTTACCGAAAGTGGTTTTAAATGACATTCAGGTGTTTCAATGTCATTTCTAATGAGGAAAGGATTTCTAATGTCAAAGTTACTCTAAGAAACTTATTCTTATTAACAGTCACCTAAAAAGACTTTTATTGACATTCAGATGTTTCAATATCATTTCTAATGCGGAAAGGATTTCTAATGTCAAAGTTACTCTAAGAAACTTGTTCTTATTAACAGTCACCGAAAATGTTTCTAATGACATTCAGGTGTTTTAATGTCATTTCTAATGCGGAAAGGGTTTTAATGTCAAAGTTACTCTAAGAAACTTATTCTTCAAACAGTCTTCGAAGGTGTTTCTTAGGACATTCAGGTGACATAATACCTGACATGGAGGTGTCAAGTTTTATGTAATTTTTAATGCAGGAAGTGTTTCGAATGTCAAGGTTACTCAAGGGAACTAATTCTTATTAACAGTTACCGAAAGTGTTTCGAATAAAATTCAGATCCCGATAATGGTGAACTTGGGCCTAGGATCATTAGAACTGTGTCATTTTTAATTTTCAGAGTAAAAAATTCACAACTTAGGAAAATTACACTTTTAAAAGTATTCCAAAATGTAAGCAAGAGCCGTGAAGGCTCAGGAGATGCAGCGTTCGCCTTCCAAAGAGGCGAACCGGGTTCGAATCCCAGTCAATACGAATCTGCATCGGGCTTGCACCAACCACAGTGCTGATGTGATATATCCTCAGTGGTAGACAGATCATAGCTTAGAGTTTCTTTGCCATCAAGCCAGCCGCGAGAGATTCTCGTGGTTTTCCACTCCATGTAACGCAAATGCGGGTTAGTTCCATCAAAAAAGCCCTCCACGAAGGCAAATTTCCCCCAATACTTGATCCAGGAGTTCCCTCGTCTTCCGGATTAGGTTCAAAATTACAAGGATACGGAGTTGAACATTAGTAGTCGTAAACCCGAAAATTAGGTCGGCTGTTTAACGTCTGTTATTAAAAGAATTTTTTTTTCTTTATCAAAACAAATTTAACATTTATAATAAATTTTAAATAGTACCTCTTTTTGCTATAAAGAAATTAAAAATTATTAATATTTTAAAGAAAAAAGAATGCTAAAACATTTTTTGAAAATAGGTTGGGACCTTCAATTCTAACTATAAATATAGCATAACCATAGAAATGGAAAGATTTTAGTTCATTAAAGTAATTAAAATAATTCAGATTAATAATGCGGGTTTAAACGTTGAAGTATGCATATAAAATATTGATTATTCAGTGGAGAACGAATTAAAAAAACACTTGAAAAAAATTATTATCATATATTTGGTGCCACTTCAGACAGTGTTTCAATGAATCAGACAGATCCCGCAGGGCTTGATGACATTATAAAGTCAGTAATATATATATATATATATATATAATGAGTGAAAAAAATAAGAAATACTTTTTATTCACAGTTACTGTAAGTATTTCCGATGCAATTATAATTAACGGCGGAAAAATATATTAATTTTGATAAACTTAAAATAATTAATTCAATTAATTCTAGGTATCTAATTGTTATCAATTAACACAGGAAGTTTTTTAATTATATATATTTCTTATTTTAAAAAATATTAATGAATGAAAAAAGTTACTCCACGAAACTATTAACGATTGAAAATTACTAAAAGTGCTTTTAATATAAATTGTTAATTCTAATGTCATTTATACTTTTTTTTAGAGAATTGCACTGGGGAACAAATTTTTTGTTGCATTTATATAAAATACTTGATCTTGCCTAATTTGGGTGTAGGGATTTTAAATCTGAAAATAGTTTTGATCCTAAAGCTACAAAACTTTCTGTGAAAATGATATTTTTAGTCAAAATTTTTTGTTGAATTGTACAAGTTACGGTGACGGAGTTTGTCTTTTTTGAGCAATACGAGGGTTGTTATTTATATTTCTGGCCTAATAATGAAAAAACAAATATGTAGGATCGAAATTAGTTTTATTGTTCTTCAAAATATTCTCCATGATGATCAATACACTTTTGCATGCGTTTGAACCAATTTTCAAAGCACTTTTTCCAGTCCGATTGAGGTAACTCCAAAACATGCGTTTTGAATGCATCAACCGCTTCTTCGGGGGTCGAAAATCGTTGTCCACGTAATTTATTTTTGATGTGTGGGAATAAGAAGAAGTCATTGGGTGCCAAATCAGGGCTGTACGGCGGATGACCCATCAGTTCGATCTTTCGCTCCGTCAGAAATGCCTTTGTTTGAGTCGATGTGTGAGAGCTCGCATTGTCATGATGAAGAATGATTCGCCTGTTCTTCTGCTTTTTTCGAATTTCTCCGATGACTTCTGGCAAACAAATGGTCGTGTACCATTCAGAATTGACCGTCCTGCGTTGCTCTAACGCCACTGTTGCCACATGACCGTTAATGCCGAAGAAACAGGCAATCATTTGTTTCGATGTGCTTCTTCCTCGAACAACTTTTGTTGGTTTTGCCTCGTCTTGGAAGACCCATACAGTTGATTGCTGTTTTGTTTCCGGCTCATATGCATAGATCCATGATTCGTCACCTGTGTAGATGTTATACACAGCCTTTGATGTACCTTGAACGTATTTTTCCAACATTTCCTTGCACCAATCGACACGAGCCTTTTTTTGAGCGTTTGTCAGATTATGCGGGATCCAACGCGAACAAATTTTTTTTACGCTCAAATGTTCATGCAATATTTTATTGATGCTAGTCATACTAATGTCCAAAGACGCCTCTATCTCACGGTATGTCACATGACGATCTTGCTTTATCAGTTCACGCACAGCATCGATCTTTTCTGGCACAACAACGGATTTTGGACGACCTGCACGGGATTCGTCCTGGATCGAACATCGACCACGATTAAATTCGTTATACCAATTGTTTACAGTGCTGTAGGATGGCGCTTTATTGCTGAATAAAGAATTAAGTTCACCGAAGCACTCTTGTCTTGACAATCCACGTCGAAAGTTATGAAAAATAATGGCACGAAAATGTTCACGATTCAATTCCATTTTTTGAAAGAGAAGAACTTTTCAATTTACTGTCAACAACACAAATGAAGCTATAATGGTAAATCGTCTGCTGAATTTATGTTTAAAAATATCAAACTTTCGATTAAAATCGTCTGCGGTCGCCTAGGAACACTAACTGTTGCCAAGGCCAGAAATATGAATCGCAACCCTCGTAGCATATAAATATTATGCAATACTCAACTTAGGGCTCGAGAGCACATAATGGAAAATTAAGATCAGTTTTCTGCCTTATCTCACTACACATATGTAAATAAGATTAATATTTCTGCTGTCTACTAGGCTATAATGTCTGCGACCTGATGTGATTTGATGTGTTTGCGTCGTTTAAAGGCTGCCGGTCGGATTTTAAATTTTTGCTAACAGTTACCGAAAGTATTTTTAATGACATATGCTTAGAATGTCATTTTTAATGTTGAAAGCGTTTCTAATGTCAAGGTTACTCTAGGAAACTAATTCCAATTATCAGTTACCGAAACTGCTTCTAATGTCATGCAGATCTCGATTGTGATGAATTTGGGCGCAGGTTCCTTAGAACTGTGCCATTTTTAATGTCCCCCTAATCAAATTTTTCTTTATACTTTAAAAATAGCGCGAGCATCTTTTAAAAATAGTTAAAATCGAAATCAAAGTATTTCTACGTGGAAAAGCCGCGAGCACTACCTAGAGATTGAAAAAAAATGACTGATATTTAGTTTGAAATTTATTGTGGTGTAAGGATTGACGAATTAGAATATTTAAATACTGTTGTGTTGTTCATTCAACTTAACATTAAAGTTTATATGCTGGAATTAGATAATTTTGAAAGGTGACCAAGCTGGAGACCAAAGACAACTAGTTCCATTACATTATTTTATATTTTAATTCAACATTTAGAATTGAAATTCTCTGCTTTTTACATGTCCGTCCCCTATGATCACTGTTTAAAAATAATGGATAAAATTCATAAGTTTAATCCTATTCAGAGCCGCAATGCTAAAGCCAATTTTTAAAACACATCCCCTTATATTAAATTTTAAAATTTTATTCTATTTATCTAATGGTAGTAAATGTTTTATATTAAAACTGTTGAATATATTTTATTTTTATTGTTTCGCATTTAATTAAGTTTAACATTTTGACTGCAACTTGTCAAGTCTTATAATATGACCTTTTACCACATAATATTAACTACTCGAATATAAAGCAATAAAAATAGCCAAAAATGGTAATGACTCGTATGAATAAAATAGTAAAGTTTCTTTTCTATCTCCCAAAAAGAAAGCGTTCTACAGAAAATGAGATTAATTTCAACTATAAATGCTCATAAAAAACAAGTAAACCAAGTGTTTACCCTAGCATATTTATTTAAAGTTCAAACTTTAGGAGGCGCAAGAAAATGTGTCCAGTTTTATTACTTTCAATAAAAAGTGCATTCACAACATGTTCCTCATGTAGAGCACGTAAGGCTTTTTTATTTGCAAATTCTATGCTTCAGCTCATAAAAGGTTTGTCATTTGATCAGCTTCATGTCATATTCCTGTTTATTTTGTAAGCAAAGACTTCGTTTTTTATGTTTACATTCTGTACAGTGAGAAATTAGTTCTATATTATACCGGACTCATTATTCTTTTATTTTACGAAGGAAATACTAGAAAGGGTAGGCTTCATTCTCTTGAACAAATTTTTTTAATTTTCTTAAAATTTTATTATTTTAAAGGTTGAATATTTTTCCTTTTATTCTGCGCTAGAAAATCGTCACCTTGGGTGACTCTGCTACAGTTTTTATAGGCCCGGGATAGCCTGGTCGGTAGGGCTCTGGGCCCATGCCCGAGAGTTCGTGGGTTCGAACACCGCCGGCAGAAGACTCCCCGTGTAGTAAATGGTGACTGATGCACGTTAAATCTGTCGAGTCGCAAAGTCATAACAAAGCCATAACAAATCAATACCTCTGGGGATACTGGATTGGAGATCGATCGTTCTCAGATCCAGGTCAAAAATTACGATCTGTGGATGAATGAATGGATGTATGAATGGGTCCGCTTTATAAACGGGTGTGACGTGTGTGTGACTGAAGACGAATTCTTGGCCATAGTTGGCGCCACTGAAAAACAAGAAACGCAACATCTACCTTAAATTTGCTCGATTTTACCAAGCAGGCTTTCTAGTGTGGCAAGTGACATTAGAAACAACAACAACAGTTTTTATTTGCACTATAACACTATCTCTTCGTCATGTTCGCGAGAAAGCAATGTATTTCATCTTTCACTTCGTCATTTCCTTTAGCAGTTTTTATCCTGCCATCATGCGTTTGGTTTATCATCACAAATCTCAATATTCCGGATTTGAAATCCAGTAATTACAATCTCTTCCTTGCACTGTAAAGAAGGGATTTCTCAAAATTAAATAAACATGCGTCAAAATAGCTCCGAAACAAATATTAGTCAAATTTGTAACAGTATATTCTCATTTTTGAGTGAATTTGGAGGCTGCCGGCAGGAGTCGAACCAATAACCTCCGGGATCGTAGTGGGATGCTAGAATCACCATACCTGTATACACCAGTCCAAGGAGAATGAGGAAGCTAGGCACAGCAATGACAAATGGTGACATACAGTACGTTTGCTTAAAAGTTTTCAAGATATAACGAAATAAGCTTTAAGTGCAATTAAAATTGCCGATTTCCTGACTTTGCTAAGTGAAACATATTTTTCGAAATGTAGCTCTTTGTACCTTTGAAATCGAAAATTAGTTTGTCACGAGTAATTACTGCGTCAGTTTTTTGGTCGTATTTTGATGAGGTGAACTCCTCAAACTTTGGGACCGCTTTCCTGAACAAACTATTGGGATCATATTTAAAAGATTGCTGCATATCCCCTAAATTTTTGGGGTCAGAGATCCGAATCTGTCACAAATATAGTATGCTTATTCAGAAAAAGTAAGTTTTTGTGTCTGATTTTGTAACTCGAAATATCGCCTGCACTGATAAATTAACATATCTGAGGTCACCCCCTTGAATCATTAAGATTGAGTCTTAGTACGTAAAGATCTGATCAATAGATTAAAAGTTATTCAGGGTGGTCCATTTTTTTTTGCGCACTGTACATTACATTTTTTGGACTATCCTATATTTCACAAGAAAGAAAATGCAATTTTGTTACTGAAATAATTCATAAATATATTTAAAAAGTACTTTCTTTCCTATTTCACTGTACTTATTTTTTTGTTAAAATAACAGCCAGAATTTTGCATTTCTCTTTTGGTCAAAATATTAAATTGCTTTTTCTAGAAAAAATTCACAGAGGATCTCACGTTTATTGATATATCTCATTTATTGCTGCTTTTGTTAAGGATATTGTAATGTAACAATTCCCTTTAAACTTTATATTTTCATTTGTAAAGATCCAGATATTATTTAAAAAAAAACGCGGTATTTCATTGGCTTAGTTAACATTATGAATGACCAAAATTTGCCTTTACTGTTAAACAAAATATTTTAAAGGTGTTTACAGAAAGCTTTTGGATTGATTTGTCTTAATTCCTGTCTCTAGACAGAGTTATAAAGTTACTCCAAAAATTTATTCTGGATTAAATTTAAACAATTGTTTTCAGAACGAAATTTTAGACCCTCGTTATGCTCTCAGCTTCCGAGAACTGTCCAGAGAACAACAATTGTTTTATTTCGGGTTTCAGATTTCTTCAAGAAAATAATGGATGACAATTTCTTATAAATCTTAAAGATTTAAGACAAAACTAATTTTTTTCAAATCTCTCATTTATTACTTTATTTTTTCATAATGTTTTCATTTTTAAATTATATAGTAAATAAAATAAAGTTTTCAGCATAAAACTGAGATAAGTAAATATTTAGTGACTAATCTTTTAAATTCTACATCGTTATCAGATTAGTAAATATTCAATGAATAATCATTTAAAAACTATATCGTTATCATTAGATATGTAAATATTCTTTTACTTATAATTTAAGATATCGTGATCCTTACATAAATAAATAATCAATGTCTAATAATTTAAATACTATATAGTGATTATTAGATAAGTGACTAATCATTTAAATAGATAGTGTTTCAGCGACTCATCATTTAAATAATATAGTTATATCATTAGATAAGTAAGCATTCAATGACAAATCATTTAAATACTATATTGTTATCATTAGATAAGTAAATATTTAATAACTAAGTCCTTTAAATACTAGATCGTGATCATTAGGTATGTAAATATTCAATGACTAATTCTTTAAATGCTATATCGTGATTATTGGATAATTAAATATTCAATGAAAAATCCTTTAAATACTGTAACGTGAATAATGGATAAATAAATATTCAATGGTTAGTCGTTTAAAAGCTATATCCTGATCATTGGATTTGTAAATATTCAATGACTAATCATTTAAATACTTTATCCTGACCATTAGATGTGCAAATATTCAATAATTAATCATTTAAATACTTTATCGTGACTATCTGATAAGTAAATATTCCATGTCTAATCATTTAAATACTATATCGTTATTATTTCCAAATACTTTGTATATTATGAGATAAACTTTGATTCAAAGGTTTGGTTTTCTTAACATTAGAATAAAATGCAAAGATCTTATAGCAAAACAAATAACACATATTTAATATTATTATCAGATTAAAAGTAATCTTCTAAAAATTTGTAGAAGAGTTATCAGTTGTATATTATTATTTAGTAATTATATAAAATTACAAAAGCGCTCTTTTTTCGCGCAAGCATTATGAAATTAAAAATATTAAAATAAAAATATAAAAATAATCTCTATTGTCATAATTTTTAAATTATTTAATATAATCTGCAATATTTTTAATTAGATTATTTCTAATTCACCTGTTCTAGTTGTACCTTTTAAATGCAAAAAATCTATTCATTTTAATCGTGAATAAAACATTTAATATCACGTTAAATCCTTACTTAAACAACTTTATTCTGCATAATTTTGATTGCACAGAATTAATACATTCTTCAAATCCATTGTATATTCTTACGTGTAACAATTTGAATATTTACTCGAACATTTCGATTTCATCTCACATGAGTATCTTTTTTTGTAAACATTACTATTAACTTACGGTAATTTTTCAATTTTGTTCAATTGTTTTATGGAAAATAAATCTATTTACTAGTAAACACTTTTTGTAAATGTTGATAACGATTATTTTTCTTGAATAACTTCTTTACTCGTAAATATTATCAAAAAAAAATATATGACATGATGCTAAAAAATATAAGCAAGTACTTTCCTTGTTTTTGTAATACCCTCTCCATTTGTGGAGAAAAATAAGTTAATCAGCTAAAAAAAGTATGTGATTTAAGAAAATGTTACTCATAATCACTGGGGAACAATTCACTTTTACTGTCTTATAAGATTTTTTGACAGATCTTGCATATATTCTCACGTCTCAGTCGTTGAAAAATGTTTGACAAATCTCAAGGAGAGTTAGGGCATATAATAAATTGAAATTGCATGTGAAATGTCGTCGTACACCGCTAGGTGTGCCTCGATATTATGAACTGTTTTTTCGTGTATTTCTGAACATTTCATAATAGAGAAGCTTCTCTAGTTGCGTACGACGAAATTTCCAGGCATGGATTCCCACAATTAAAATCTTCTAGTAGTTATATATAACGTATTTAAATTTTTAAATTTCGACAAAAAATTGATTAAATATGTCATTTAAAACTAACTGTAGAGTGCAATCGACTGTATATTTGAAATCAGCGGTGCAAAAGTATCTAAGATCTGTTAAAAAAAAGTCTCATACAACAGAAAAAAAAATTGTTCCTTAGTGTTATTTGTTCTGATTCAAATATCTAAGCATGGATAATAAACATCTGTAAAAGATTTATGACTTAAATGAATTTGTTCAATAAAATAACGTTTTTTTTTCTCTTTGCTTTTCTACTACCCTATGGCTTAATGTGAAATCCATTAGCACTTTCTTTTTGCCTTTAAAATGTTAGGCAATAGTTTAATAAAATCTAGAGGAAAAAAAAATACTAAATCTATGCGGTGTCCTATTTGCAGCCATACTTGAAATTCACACATCGCTAAATTTGGCATTTACTCCAGTTACTACGGTTCTTCTTGAATGAGTCTTCTATTCGAATCTGTTGCCATGGCAATCGGAGGACCTGTTGCCAAGCAACAAGCCACGGATCTAGAAAAAGAAACTTGAGCGCTAACCACTCAAGCGAATGAGTGAGGGGATAGGGGGCCATGGGAATCGGAGGGTGGTGAGTGAGACTTAGAATGAGGCATAAGGTCCGAAGCAAACGATAATTAAGGCAAGTCTAAAGAATTAAACACCTCGGTGTCTGCCGCGTAATTACATTTGTTCGTTTGTTTTCTCAAATCAAGGTGGTGCCTGCGATTGGAGAGTTTACTTTGTTTCCATGAAAGAAGTTATTTCTTGAAGAACAATTTTGGGGTATTGTTTGGATAACTTTCGGCTTGATAATGATCGAAATCAAGTCCATCGAACTTTATGAAGTGAAGTAATTTACTCTTAAGGTTTATAAAGTTTCGAACTTGTACGAAAGAAAAATGCAAAAGGCAAAACATTCATCAACGTTTATTCAAGTGTAATGAGTTAAAAAAAAAGTTAAACCAAATTCTGCGTCGAAAAGAATCAGCATATATTAGAGTTTTGCGGTTTATTTCATTTATTATTCATTATTTTTCTTGAAATTTCAGCAAAGAAATCTGTTTTAGAAACTATTATGATAGAGATTATAGACTGAGCAATGTATATTTTTATAAGGACAGTACCAGTAATTCAATCAATAGTTAAGTTGCAAAAACAGCTTACTGTATTTCTAGAAAAAATTTAATTAAATTTTACCTTTACACTGTTTATATATTTGCCTTATTGTAGCTATATATCAGTTTATAAACCACTTGTGATGAATATCATAAACTGGGCATTCTTTTAATTGCTAGGACTACATTGGCAATTAAATAAATTTCCCATTTCTTATTTATTCATTATTTATCAATTTTTAACAGGCCACGGAGTGTTTGGAGAACACCAATATAAATTATTCCACAAAAATCCAGAATGTAATTACTGTGGTGAATATCAATCTATTGATCACTTGTTAATGAATTCTTCTCAATTCCAGACACTCCGGGGCAATCACTTTAATAATATTAGTCAACATCAATGCTATGCTAACCTGACTTGCAGAAATATCATAAAAAAAGATAATTAAACAAACTTTAGAGGATGCATTGGGGGACGGTCTTTAATGGTCTCGGAACTTGCTCGTTCCAGCTTGTGTGTCTCAATTTTATTGATGGTAGGGGAGAGTGGGGTCAATTGTAACATTTTTTGCTTAACAATTTTTAACTAACAAAAAATCCAATATATTACTAGTATTAATTGACAGACGAGTAAAGTAGACTATCCTCTACTGGAAAAAAAATACCTTATTTTAAATGTTATTATATTAGTGATTAACAATTTTTGACAGTCGTGCACTTGTTACNTCTCTTGTAATTTTTGCACGTTTATCTTTTAAATTGCTCTTTTAAATTATTCTTTTAATTGACACTTTTAATATATTGCTGTTTTAATGTTTAGCACCTTACATGATTTTAGCTGTTCTACGCCCGTCATGTTCATGGGCTGTTGCCATGTCTGATGTGTATTTTATGTTTGTACTGTTTTCCGGATTTTTTTGATTTTAATAAGCATTTACCCGTATGCTCTAAATAAGGGTGGGTCGGGGAAATTTTTTCCATTTCCATTTATTCATTATTTATTTACGTAATTTTAGCAATGACATTTATTTCAAAACCTATTGTGAAGAAGTTTATAAACGGAACATTTATTTTGAGGTAGAATAAATGGGAAGCACCGTTAATTAAATGTGTAGTTCAGTTGTAAGACTTGCAAATTGTATTTTTTATAACATTGAATTAAGTATGTAATTATTTATATATTTACTTAGCTTAAGTCATGATATCAATTCCAAAACAGACTATAAAGAAGATTTGAAACGGAACATAGCAATCACAAAGACAATTAAATAATCAGTCTAGTAGTAAAAACTGCAGGCAGCATTTTTTTAGAAACATTGAGTTTAATACAATATTCTATCATCTTTGTTTGTATACATCACTGAATGAGATTAGTTTGAAACTAAAAATTTCCTACTAAAACTAACGAAAAGCATTTTTTTTAACCTAAAACTTAAGAGATGTAAGGTGTATCAAAATTTACGCAAAAAGTAACTTCGATAGAGAATGCGTATTGTGATTTTTTTTACTGATTTATTAAATCATAATGTATTCAATGCGTTGTGTATAAAAGAGCATACCAGACTAATAGCCTCCGTTCTTTTGCTGGAATACCCACGCTTCTCTTCAATGATACCAACCACCGTTAATTAGAGATCAAAATTTATAAACGACTGTTTTACATAATGTGGATGAATTCCTTTGATACATCGCTCAATTTCTCCTTTTAAGGTGTGAGTGGTCAAAAGCGGTTTGTTGGCATAAAACTTAGATCTTAAAATGAAAAAAAATATCCGAAAGAAAACAATACTGCAGCGTTAAATCATTAGTTTTGGATGATCAGATTTGATTACTAATACGAGAAATTACATGAATATAAAATGATGTATGCTTTAATTGAACTGTTTGTCAGACTGTATGGCATGTGGAACCGTTTTGCTTAAGAACATTTTAGCAAATTTGAGCTGTTTTGCGTTTAGGGACATTTTTTTTAAAATTTTATTTCATAACCGTCGTTGAACAGCGGACCTAATTTTCAGTTTATATCAACGTTCAATTCGGTATCTTGGAAATTTTGAGCCCAATCCAGAAGACAAGGGAACCTCTGGATCAAGTACAGAGAGAATTTTGCCTTTGTGAAGGACTTTTTGATGGAGCAATGAACTGATAAAAAAAGTTTGGAAATTAATCATTAATCTTATTACTGTTTCATATAAAGACCCCAGTTGAATAATTGATCAAATTCAATTATTATAAATAAAAGAGTTCATCTCATTTTTCTGCTTATTGAAATATTTCTATTTTATTTCAAAACTTGGTACATTTCTGTGTTACATACACTGATAAACTGAGGGCATGTTGAAAAAGATCACCGCTAGATGTTGGAAAACAGATGCTCTTATATCTGTTGCGTGGAAACTTTCAGATATTTTTCTGCTAATTATCAATACACAGGCCTTTTCGAGCTATCATGAAATATTGAATGAAATCTTTCTTGTTTAAGAAACCAACTAAGATCAGAAATGACTTGAAACAGAATTGAGATCAGTATAATGTATAAAACACTAATCCGACCAGTTCAACAGCGAAAGTCTGAAATCGAGTAAGCATATCCAATACAGGGAACTTATTTTTGAAAGAAATATACAGTGTAAAATTTTCGGAGCTGTCCAATAAAAAAATAATGTCTGGCAATATCTGAAAAATAATGTCTAGTTTCGTGATTAATGTCTAAAAATAATCACGAAATTTATAATCTATGTAAGCAACCATCATCATCATCATAGTTGTCCAGACAGCCCAATGTGAGCCAATGCCTTCCTCTGAAGATTTCTCCATTACGATTCACCTTTGATCTCCAATTCTTTTCATTAGTTGCGAGAAAATCAGACTCCACTGAGTCAGCCCATCTCAACTGCCAGTGGCCTGAGTCAGCCATCTCAACCCCACTTTCTTGTTCCAGTGGGTCTAAAAAACAATATCTTTTTCATTGTATTGTCATCACTCATTCGAATCACGTGGGTCATCCAATTCATTCTATTTATTTTTATGTATTTAATAATATCAGGTTGTTTATAAATCTTGTACAGTTCAAAGTTAAAAGTAAGCATAAATGTAAGCAACCAGACATAGTTGAACACATCAAATCGAACCGAATTAGATATCTTGGTCACTTAATTAAATCAGAGAGTAAGGCTCTCTAATAGAGGAAGGTATTTTAATGTATAATTTAATATTTCATCCCAGATTAATAATGTTTATAAAAGTATTATATTTGTGACATTAAAACCGAAATACATAATGGAACAATGAAAGCTCGTACCTTTCTTAAACATAACTATGAATCATGTACTCAATGAATTTACAATTGAGTTCAAATGTTAAAGAATTAATATTTTCAATTCGATAGCGTAGCATTGGTATTTCATAAAATGTAGCATATGACTTCAAATATTTTAGAATTATTTAGTCAATATCTTGATGCTAAATAGTCCCACGCATTTGAAATAATTGTGTGAGGCATGGATTGGATTCGATGGAAATAGCAAGGGTGACAACATAATTGTTACAATTTTGCAACTGATTTAAGTTAATCAATACATATGAGAATGTTTCTAGAGTTTAAAGTATTGAATGACAATAAGGTTAATCTTTCCGTGTTGGAAAATATTATTTTGTTTAAAATTATTCCCCATTTAATTGGATTGAATAAGTTAAGAATTAATGTTGAAAGTTGCCTTTTATTTAATGCTAATTTATTTCTATCATTTCAGTTTAGGAAATATTAAAAAAAACTAATAGGTAGATTGAAATTATTTTTTTAAACATAAATTTGACAAATTAATTTTTAGGTAATTATTTCTTAAAAAAATTTATTACATGTATCAGGAATTCTACTGATAAGTTAACCTTTCTTTATTTTAACATTCAACTCAAAACTAGTTTTTCTCATATTCCTAGATGATTAAATTTTGCAATTTTGCATTTCTCAAAGTGCAAAATTTATTTTTCGTGACGTAGAATAAGCAATTAATGATTTGTTCTGCTGATTATTACCGAAAAAAAATTTAGATCTTGCTCTAATTATTCGAAGCATTTTTTAAATTTTTATTTGTGATCCAAATTCACGAGAAAATCTTATTATCACAAAATTGTATTATGTTTCTCTGCAGATAATATATCTCATATTACCTTCAAAACGACATATTACATTGAATTTTGCATGCATACATTTTATTACATTATAATCACAAGCAAATATTTTGTTATACTACTCTCAGGAATACATATTTTATTATTCCCGAATAAAAGCGTATTGGAGCAAATATTTTATTACGTTAATCCCAAAATAATAAGACTGATAAGAAAAAAATTCCAAAGAGCTTTTCTTATCATTCTTTGTGTCATATTGCTTCGTATTTGCATAATTTTCAATATTACATATCTTTTGGAACATATATTTTGTGACGTAAATCTTAATAACTATTAATCAATTTCCGTGAGGAAGACAAAAATATAAATTACGTACTCTCTTCTATATAAATAGAGCAGAATATTTTATTTGTATGTGTGTATGTACCATATACAAATTCATAATTCTGTATCGATCCGCACCAAATTTGTTGTATAATCCCTGGATTAATAATTAGACGCAGTGTAAGATTCTATGTAAAATCTTAATTATCAGGTGATACTTTATACAGCTTTATTGTTTTTACGTGGTTGAAACTGGTTTGTACTTGTTTACGTTTGTGCATCAATTGCTTAAATTGTAAAGCAATACGTTAAGAATAAATACAAATAGGAAGTATAAGAAAAATCTCTTGACCCATTACATGTATGTTTAAATATAAAAGTATTGCATATAAACTCGTGAAAAGCATGTAATTGCTAAAAAACTACAGTGCGTCTAATGATTTAATCTAATTATTGCAATATAATAATGTACGAGGGTTGCTATTTATATTTCTGGCCTAATAATGAAAAAACAAATATGTAGGATCGAAATTGGTTTTATTGTTTTTCAAAANCTAGTTTATCCAATCGTCGAATTTATATTATATATCACCTAATTTAACCAATTGTTACATGAACGTAAACAAATGCAAACCACTTTCAGTCCTATAAAAACAATAAAGTTGTATAGCATATATTGATAATTAATATTTTATATAGAATCTTTTAAGGCATCTAATACTTTTTCCAGGGACCGTATATCCATTCAAAGGACACAGCAAACCTGTTATCTCTCCGATTACGGGTTCGTGCACTACATCCCAAAGCTAGAATTTTCCATAGGATTTGTTAAATAGTTCATAATATGAGTGATTTACTAGCTTTCAGCTCAAATCAATTAATTATTAGCTTTTTGTTCGAATCCCAACCTTGGCTGATTGATACGAATTCCGCACCCGGCTCTCACCGACCACAGTGCTGACGTAAATTATCCTCAATGGCAGACGAATCATGGGTTAGATTCCGCTTGAGGTCAGACTTTCAGTGGGAGATATTCGTGGTCTTTCCTCTCCATATAACGCAAATGCGGGTTGGTTCCATCAAAAAGTCCTCCACGAAGGCAAAATTTCTCCCAATACTTGATTCAGTTGTTCCCTTGTCTTCGGGATTGGGTTCAAAATTACAAGGCAACGGAGTTGAACATTAATAGTCGTAAAGCCAATATTGGGCCAGCTGTTAAACGACAGTCATAAAAAAAAATAAAAAAAAATTCATTAGTTCTATTGCACGCTATTATGAATTATTCACTTTTGGTTTCCTATATTAGGTTATCACAAGTAAAATCAGTGTTAATAATTTCGAAATGTTTGGGAACCACGTCACCGAATTCCTTTATTAAAATGTATATAGAACCCCGCGTTTTTTATGTTAATACTTATACTTTTAAGGCCTATTTTTAGAAACTTAATAAGAGGAAACATGACAAAAATTAATGAAATAAAATTGAATTTATCTAATGGAAAAATTATGGTAAATTTTGAATATCACATTTTAAATGATACTATAAGTATAGTCAATCTCTCTTTTAGTGAGTTTAATTTCTTACTCAGATTATGGTACAGCTAAATAGTGTAAAACCACACTGGAATATACAACATATAATAAAAAAACAAACATTGCGCATTTGGTGCCATGAATATGTAGTATGGCGACATGGTATGATAGGGCACTTATCCGTTTCGGAGAACTGTAAAAACTCTATTACCTTAGTACCTATATTATGGACATAAAGAACATAATAATAATAATAATTGGTGCAAATTTAAATGAAAGAGTAAATTCTTAATAGAAAGCTAAATCAATGGAGAAAAGTTATATCGTGATCTAGAAGATCTAAAATCTAGAAATATTGAAAAAATCTAGATATATCGATTTATTATTATTGATGTAAATGATGCTGGATTAAAGTAAGGGTACTACTGCTATTATTATTTTTTTAATAAGTTCTAAATATACTAATCTTGAAGAAAACTTTGTGGAAAAAGGATTTCACGGCACACCGAAAGAGATATGCATAAAAAATTAACTATCAGGATTTGACACGAGCAATAGCATTATTCCAATTGATATTAATCTTTATTTTGAAAAGATTAACTCCGAAAAAATGGTTTGATTAAGCTTATAACATTAAACCCCCGGAAAGGGCAACAAATAATAAAAAGAAAGAAATTATTTTTGCTTAATTACTTGTGTCAGTATATGTCTTTCGATTTTGCTCATGATTTCGTAGTGTTCACTGAAAAATTGCTCATTAACTTTTATTCAAGTTTGAAGGATAATGAGTTAATTTCTCACACAGCCCAAAAAAGTTAAATTTACTTCTGAAAATTTTTTAATTTATAAGGATATAACACAATTTCTAGATCAAAAACATATCTCAAAATTTTTTCAATGGTTTAAGTTTGAAACATAGCAGTATGGTAAAATAAATACTTTTGGAATGTTTTCTAAGAAACAGAAGGCATAAACGCTATTGGAAAAAGAGATCCTTATAATAAATATTCATGTTTAAACGTCAGATTTAAAAATATGAGCTCGTCAATGTTAAACAAAACAAGAAAAAGTATAATCGTGAAAAGAATGATTTCATATTCAATGTGTAGATGACAGAACAATAGTTTAATGTCATATCACTCGAGCCTATTTAAAACGTTCTTGATGTATTCAAAATACGTTAAATTTATTCAATTATTAGTAGAATCGTATATAAGAACTTAGCGTAAAGAAAAACATATATATCTACATTTAAGGGAGAGATACATGCCTGCATTCATGTTTCAGGAATTATTTTTTTCCATATATATTGCAATTAATATATAACTTGCATTTCTCCATTCATTTCATGCTATGAGGTTTCAAAAATTAAATGTAAAATTTTAAATAGCTCGTAAATATTTTATAAATAGCTTTAAGAAAGAAAGAAATTATTGAGTTTTGGAACTTTGAATCTTAAGCATTAATGTAATAGGCAAATTTAAGAATCTTTGACGAACCTGAAAAACATTTTACTAAGGCCTTATTAATTAGTTTTGTAAAAATAAATCAACTATTTTTTAATGTAATAGGTTGTTGCAATACTTGTAAAAATGATAATTGAAACTAAATTATTAATTCTTGAGATAATAAGTATTAAAAAAGCTTAATATATAGAGTAAAAGTTTTGCTTATTAAGTGGAAGATCTTATAGAAAGTTCACGTTCGTACTTCAAAACTATTTTTGAATTTTTCTCTTTTTTGTATCCAGGAGGTTTGCCAACCTTCTATGCTTTTTATGGAAAATGTCTTCTAGCACACCAACTAAGTTTATGTTTTAATATATTAATGTTCGTTTTGTAAATTTGATTTGAAGTTATTTTCCCAACCACTGCATGTGAATGATTCAAAATTTCATATCAAACGCTACTTTGTACCAATTGATTCGTGGTGACGATTTTGAAATGTTTGCAGAGTTACGAAAAATTCCAAAAGGTTTTATTTGTCTATCACTCTTTAAAATATTTTGAAAAAATTCATGTAGTTTCCAACCCTATGTACTTTTAGATTTTATTTTATTTTATTTTATAACCGTCGTTGAACAGCCGACCGAATTTTTGGGTTTACGAATTCTAATGTTCAACTCCGTAGCCTTGCAATTTAGAAACCAATCCAGAAGACAAGGGAACTCCTAGATAAAGTATTGGGAGAAATTTTGCCTTCGTGGAGGACGTTTTCATGGAACTAACCCGTATTTGCGTTACATGGATAGGAAGACCACATTAACCTCCGACGGTTATTCTGGCGGCAAGGGGACTCTAACCCATGATCCGTCAACCACTGAGGATATTTTCACGTCAGCACTGTGGTCGGTGCAAGCTGGATGCGGATTCGTATCGACCAGGCATTTGTGGGATTCGAACCCGGTTCACCTCATTGGAAAGCGGATGCTCTATCCCCTGAGCCATCACGGCTCTGTGCTCTTAGATTGGAAAATTCTGATGATAATAAATTGAACATTAAGAAATATTAATAAAATTCTTTGCTCGTATTATATTCAAATAATCTTTATAAAGCTTTCCATTCAAGCAGAAGTATATGTTTAAGAAAGGTTTGATAATATTAGAAGTGAAACGCTAATTGAAGAGTCAGCATTGACATAAATTATAACATGATTCAAGTAAATAGTTATGACTTAAAAATTACATAAAAGAATGACTAAAATTAAATTTTAGAATCGTTTCTTAATGAACTGGGGACGAACAATTATTATAGCAAATGATAATTGAAACTAAACAATTCATTCTGAAAATACTATAATAAATATTAAGAAATCTTGAAGAGAAAATAGAAAATTAAATTTCTTGCTCATTAAGTAGCTTATTAAGTGGAAGATCTTTTGTTAGAAAGTCAATTCTACTATGTTCGAATTTCTAAGTTACTTTTGCACTTACACTTTTTTGTTGCTTCATATTTGAAGAATTTGGAGATAATAAATTGAACATAAGGTGCGAGTTGTTATCAAAGAAAATAAATTAGGAGGAAATGCATTGTCTGTATCATATTCAAATAATCTTTGAAAAGCTTTCTTTTCAGAAAGAAATATCTGCTTTAAAAGGCTTTCATGATATTCGAAAGGAAATGTAAATTGAAGAGTATCCATTTTTAAGAATTGTGACATGTTTTCAAGTAAGAGAACTATAATAAAGTATATTTTAAGTAAAATAACATAGAGTTACGTTGAATAAAGCAAAGTTTTAGACTAATTACTTGTGAATTTTAAATTTCTGAATAATAAATGAATCAAAAGAAAATGTTTTGACTATGTATTGATTGAAACCATAAGACATAAAAAAAATCTTTTGCATTGAAGAAGAATGTTTTTATTTGATAATTAAATGATTAATAAAATAAAAAAAGGTGTCGTTCTGATATTTCAAGCTAAAATAATAGCACATACATAGCATAGTTAAATAATGGCATAGTTAATTATAATAGAATAGTTAAAATAATAGCACAGTGTTCACGTATAGCGCAGTTAAAATAATTTATTCATAATACCGATATGGTAATTTACATTATTGTTCGAATTCTTGCAATTTAGGATGTTAAGTTTTAAAATTATCTTAGGCGTGTTTTCTAACAAATAAATCAAATGATTGTTCAAACATAGGAACATGTTTACAAACTATGCTAAATACATGCTAAAAACATGGTAAAAACATGCAAATGTTTACCGTTAAAGGGAACGCAATGTCAATAAATTAAATAAAAAAATAATGAGAGTGAAATTGAGGTAAATTTTTAAGTATTATGAAATTGTTTATGCCATTATCTTAGATGTAAATCAGTCAAATAGTACACCATATTTTAAATTTCGAAAATAATGCTTTTTATCTTAACTACAATTTTTTTTAAAAGTTTCTTATAAATAGTACAATCAATTTATTTACCGTAAACCGGGGCGAGTCTACCCATTTTTTCAGTTTGTCAACTTTCAAGTGGTCAAAATTTTGTAAATATTAAAGAAAAAAGGCTTTTAATAGGTGTTTCGGAATCGCTATTTATCCCTCTTTAAAGCTGTGAAATCGATTTTAGAAAATATTAACAGTTACGCTGTTACTGTATATTTTTATAGAACTGCTGACAAATCTCTCGTATGGGGCGAGTCTACCCATTCTACTAAAATGAATGTTAACATTGTAAATAATCAAATTTTACTATTAAATTGTTATTTTAGTTACTATATAGGATATTTATGAAGTAAAATT
>NC_092212.1:57894043-57924962 GCF_043381705.1 Parasteatoda tepidariorum
TTTTTTTTTATTTGACAATAACTTCGTCAAAAAACATGTTTTTTTTGGAATTTTTTTTTTAAATGAAAGCTAAAAGTCCAAATTTTTCAATGGTATAATAAAAATTAACAATATCTAACCCCTTTGTGCCCGTACATCGCGTCAAACTTCACAAAAAATTAATGCAATTTTCTATGACTGTTTAGAGTGTAATTGTACATAGTTGGAAAATATATTAATTAAAAACAATTAAAGTACATAAAAGTAGAGATTTTAAGCTTCAAAATGAGCTAAAGCAGAAGCATTTTTGATCCATTTTTAAAGAAGTTATGACACTTTGAATTTTGCCATTTTTTTATAAATTTCTAGGTGTACTGATACTTTTGAGCGGTACTGTACTTTGCTGTATAAGAGAAGTCACATTTTTTAATTTTTTTCTCACGAACTGTAAGACCGATTCTTTCCAAATTTAGAATTTTGTTATTTCGTTTTGTCTTAAGGTAACTAAAAGTATTTAAAAATAACTTAAATATAAAAAAATAGCAAATATTTATAATTTTGTATTAATAAATAAGTTTTATAATTACGAGCAAAAAGTTTTAGATTCGACTAGTTTTTTTCCCAACTCGTACTAGTGTTTGATTTTGATTAATTACTGTCGAAGATATGGTGAAATTTAAAAACAAAATGTGAAGTTATCATCTAGGGACCTAGAATTTCGACTGCTCTTCTGAATAACTATCTGTACCATATTTTCTAGATTGCAGCTGTCCCCCTATTTTAAGGGTCACGAATTTAAATTCTAGAGATATTTCAGAATTTAGAGATATTTCAGAGATAGAGATTAGATATTTCAAAGATATTTTTGAGATAGTGCATTTTTGTGCTCGATTTCGAAACTTCACTAACAGTACAATATATCGTTCTGGGCTACAATAGTTTCACAAGTCAAAAACCACGCGTTTTGGACTAAGAACAGGTGTAAATATGAAAATACACATTCTTTCAGCAGCAATGCTTGCACAACTCATAATTCAACTAGAAGGTAATCTTCGTTTAAGCAAACTAAAGCATTTCTTATGCATTTTGCAAAACAATGAAAGCTTTAAACCCACTTATCTCAAAACTAGATATTTTGAGTTGTGCCGCTATTGCAGCCCATGAGCGATATATAGTTTTCACCAATTACTTATTATAGATAAGTTTTTTTTTAAATTTCATAATCGTCGTTGAACAGCCAACCCAATTTTATGGGTTATGTTCAACTCCATAGCGTTGTAACTTTGAACCCAATCCAGAAGACAAGGTAACTCCTGGATTGAGTATTGTGTGAAATTTGCCTTCGAGGAGGACTTTTTGATGAAGCTAACCCGAATTTGCGTTACATGAAAAGGAAGGCCACGACAATCTCCCACGTTTAGCCTAACGGCAAGGGGATCCGTCTACCACTGAGGATATTTTACGTCAGTACTGTGATCTGTGCAAGTCGGGTTCGAAGTTCGTATCGACTGGGATTCGAACCCAGTTCGCCGCATTGGAGGGAGAACGCTCTACCCCCCGATTCATTGCGGCTTCTATAGATAAGGTTAGGTTTATCATTGAGATTGAGTTCTGGTACGTAAAGATCCGATTATTAAGATCAAAAGTTATTAAGGGTGTTCGTTTTCTTTAAGCACTCTTAAATTTTCAAGGAAATCGGGCTTATGATAAACCCTTAATTCGGTTTTTAATACCATATTACGGTATTAAATTTCTTTCTACCTCCGTAGGATATTAAAGTGAACTATTCCATAGCATATAGCATTTTAAATGTAAAAAGATCGAGAATGTAAAATCATATTAAGATTGCAGAAAACTAAAAGGATACTCTTGTGTAACAAGCTTAAAAATTACTAACAGGCCAACAATGTACGGTGAAATAATTTAATAGTATATCTTTTTTAGAGATTAAACACTTTTATGAAACGTAAATGCACCGCTTTGTGCAGCAGAAAAAGATAATGCAAACCATTTCGTTTTTACTAAATTAAAAAGAAAAAAGGTTTACATAGGATTTTAACTAAACAAGAATGTTTGCATTATAGTTAGTTTCGGATTTTTGTCAAACATCAGCGAGTTAAAAATTTATTTAAAAAATACTCAAAAAGACAGTACCGCGCCAACCTCTCTGAAGGAAAGAACAAATTTACTGAGTTTATGGCCTGCAGCTTCAAGTCTTTTTAATTGGATCAACAAATTACTGTGTATTGCGTCTCTCCTGATATATTGTTCATGAAATATAATCTAATTTAAAAGGCTTAGGGGGAAGGGAAACACATTTTCCAAGGAAAAGGTCCAGAAATATTTTATGCCCTTAAGACGTCCTTTGAATGTATTTACACTGAAGATAAATATAGAGATGCCATTAGACCGAGAAACTCGAAATCCATTTTAAGTTTAGGATCGATCGAAGGTGACGTGCGCAAATTTGTTTTAGGAGGCTTGCGATTGCACTTTACAGTTATATACTATTTATTTAAATGTTTTGAGTAGATGGAGTTAGGTTTTGATGTATTTTATGTTTCGTGTAAATTATTTAGAATTCATGCTAAAGAAACATATTTAATGATATCTTTATTTGCGCAATGTTTATTTGCGCATTGTTTTATAGTGCGCAAAAAATTAAATGCGCCATCCAAATAATATTTTATCTAATCACGTTCTAGGACACAATCTTAAAGGTTCGAAGGGGTGACCTCAAATATGGTAACTAAGGCCGGGATAGCCTGGTCGGTAGGGCGCTGGGCCCACATCTAAGAGGTCGTGGGTTCAATCCTCGCCGGCCGAAGACTCCCCGTGTAGTAAATGGTGACTGATGCACGTTAAATCTGTCGAGTCTCAAAGTCCTCCATGTTCCCACAACAAATCAATACCTCTGGGGGTACTGATCCAGGAGTTTCCTTGTCTTCTGGATTGGTTCAAAAATTACAAGGCTATGGAGTTGAACGTAAGTAGTCGTAAACCCATGAAATTGGGTCGGCTGTTCAACGACGGTTATAAAATATAAAATAAAATATGGTAACTAGAGCCGCGATGACTCAGGGGATAGAGCGTTCGCCTTCCAATGAGGCAAACCGGACTCGAATCCCAGTTGATACGAATTCCGCATCTGGTTTGCACCGACCACAGTGCTGACGTGAAATATCCTCAGTGGTAGACGGATCATGGGTAAGAGTCCCTTTCCGCCAGGCTAACCGTGGGAGGTTCTCGTGGTCTTCCTCTCCATGTAACGCAAATGCGGGTTAGCTCCATCAAAAAGTCCTCCACGAAGGCCAAGTTCTCCCAATACTTGATCCAAGAGTTCCCTTGTCTTCTGGATTGAGTTTAAAATTACAAGGCTACAGAGTTGAACATTAGTAGTCGTAAAGTCATTAAATTGGGTCGGCTGTTCAATGACGGTTACATCAAAAAAAATAATATGATAACTAATTAATGCAGACGAAATTAAACAAAAACTTCAAATATGGTAACTAAATAACAAACTTAAACTTAAACAAAATAAAACGTACTTTCCTTGAATCAACATACTTTTCTTTCAACGGATTCAAATTTCTGAACCTTGAAATGGAAAAGTGGACCACCCTGAATAACTTTTGATCCAATGATGGGATCTTTATGTCCTGGAACTCAAACTTAATGGTTCGAGGGGGTAGCTTAGAGTATGCTAGTTAAATAGTGCTGACGATATTTTAAGTTACGAAATCAGGCTCAAAAATTTACTTTCTCTGAATATACATACCTTTTATTCAATGAATTCGGATTTCTGAATATCCGAAATATAGGGGGTAGCCGCAATCTGGGAAATATGGTCCCAATAGTTTGGTAAGGAGAGCGGTCTAAAGTTTGGAGTCCTCAATGTTAATTATATGTTTTGTGAATCACACCATATCTCGAAAACTTCTTGGAGCCGTATTTTTAAAATTGTTTTCTCAGGAACTAAACGACCGATTTATCTCAAATTTTGTATTTTGCCACATCTTGAGAAAATTTTTAACTCGTATTTTTAAGAGTTGTTTTCTCCGAAACTAAATGACCGATTTAACTCATATTTTGTATTTTTACATGTAAAATTACATTCTTTAAAATGATGTAAAAAATTGTATACTTTGCAATTAAAAGTTTTTTCTACTATAATTAAATGAAAAATAATAAACTTGTTCTAAAAGTAAATTTTTCCGTGGAATTATAGTTGGATAAATGAATTTTATAATTATGTTCAAAACTTCTTCAATTTGATTGAGAAAATTTCGTTTCCTGGTGACGTACACAAAAAATAAAATCAACATTAGGTAGGTTCAATTTTTGGACCGGTCTACTGACCAAACAATTGTCCCCAGATTACGGCTACGTTCTATATTTCGGCGTCAGAAATCCGAATCTCTAGAAGGAAAAAAAAAGGAATGCTCATGGAGAGAAAGTACGCTTTTGTGTCTGATTTTGCAACTTCTGCACTAGTTAATTAGCATATTTGAAGGGAAACCGTAAAACCAATAAAATTGAGTACTGTAACTTGAAGATCCGACCATTAAACCAAAAGTTATTCCAGATCTTTCATTTTTTGCGCACTGTGATATTGCCGACCCTAAAGCATCTTTATTAACTAAAAATGGGAAAAATAGTAGAAAGTATATCCAGTAGAAAGTATATCCTTACTTAACTTCAAAAATTGTATTAGAATTTTTGTCAAGTTTAAAGTTACTTTTATTTTAAAACTACATTTATTTTTTTTATGTATTGAAACTAATTTATTTAAGAGATAAATTGGAAGTTCAAATGCATAACATAACGTTCGACATAAAATTTCGTGTGATATATTAAAATAAAATGCATAAAATTTCGTCTGCCAGAATGAATTACATATGTCGGTTAAAGACTAAAATTAACTATTCCCATTTAACAATTGACAGTTAAATAAAAAATTGCAGCTACTAATAAATTTCCCCCCAAAAAGCGGTTATTTCAAAATCTTGGTCCAATACATTATAATTGCTCTATAGTCCTATATTCCATAGTTGAATGCTGTGTTTAAATTTAGTCCTTTTATTCTACTTGATTTCGATTTTGACGAAATTAGTTCTATTTTCTAGCAGACAAACGTTGAATTACACTTTACTAATCAAGAAGAAAGAAAGAAAGTCAAATTTTTGCTGATTAATTCACGGCGTTTGTGTAGATTAGTTTGCTTATTGATGTACACTTTCTAATGTTTTTTTTTATTTTTAAACTAGCCACATTGCTCATTGCAGTTATATATACAATTTACAGTCCAGTTTATAACAAGTTTACTAAATATTCTTACCCTAACAAACAGGAAAAAATTAGTATAATAATAGCACTATTCTGTTTCGTTTTAATAATATCTGATCTCGGATGCAAATTGCATTTTTTTATTTTCTTAAATTATCATATAATTTAGAAATGCTGACTACTTTACTAAAATGTGTACCTGGGTGTATATATATATACAGCAATGCTTGCACAACTCATAATTCAACTTGAAGGTAATCTTCGNTTGTCTCTTCGCCACTGTAATTTTACTCGATCTATTTCTTATTTTTTTCCCCCTCTCGGCTCCTGTCCCTTTTTTAAGTTTTGTTTCTTACCTTTATTTTTCTATTCTTTTGTTGGCAACTGCACGTTTTTTATTTCAAATCATTTTTGGGTCCCTGTTTTTGAAGCACTTTAAACATGTAAACTTTTATTTCCTATTTGTTTACTTTTGAAGCGTATGAAATTTTCAATCAGGTGATAAAGTATCTGTTAGTAAATCAAATGAATTTTTTTTTCTTAAACTATAAACATAAGCAAGCTAAACATTCCATAACAAATATATGCATGTTTTAATAAGATTTTAAGCTTAGAATTTTAAGTTTAAAAACTTTTAAATTAGTACTTTACAATTGGGTTATAAATCAGTAAAATAAAAATACTGCTTCGCCTTGCTTTATCCCCTTTCCAAAAAGAGTTTTAGTATAATGTTTTGTGTAGTCAAAAAAGTTAAAAATGCTATTTATTGTTAGCCTTGATCGCATAAAGGTGTTTTAGTTTTGTTATAAAATAACGCGAATAAAGAAAATGTTTGTGTTTCGAATACGATACGATAATTTATAAGACGTGAAAAATTTGAAAGCGTGGTTAATTAATTATATTCTTGCACTTATGTGCTCTTTTTGAAGATTACAACCAGCAATAGGATTCAAATGATTCCAAAAAACAATATCCCACATCCTCAAAATTAAACTTTTGAAGATTCAAAAATCTTTCAATTTTATTTTGTTATTTTTGACAATCATTCCTTCTTAATATCACGTGATTTTTGTAGAAAGGTTAAGTCTCAAATATTTGGTGAAAGCACTCATACTCTTATCTCAGAGCTTTTTGGAATGTCTACAACAATTTCTTTTAAATTTTATTTTCTTCTTCTTCCTAATCCCCAAAATTAGCAGGGCTAAACAATGTCCATGAAATTCATGATCCGGAGGAAGTCGGCCACCAAAAGGGGGTTATCTAGAATGTCCCTCTTGTCCAGTCAAGGATATGTTGGGGAGAAGCCTGCATCTTGTGGCACCTGGGGCAGTTTGGGAAGATTTTAACACTCCCCTCGAAAGAAAGAGACTTAGAGTAGGCGCTGGTAAGCCTGGCAATCGCCGTCTGATCCTTGCGGTTGCTCCGAATGTTGAGTGCACCTCCTGGACGGGTGCTCTGGTACCAGTGATGTTTGGGGGGTACGAGACAGGAAACATTGACTTCAAATTTTATTTTAGAAGCCATAACGGGATGATACAATGTTTTGAGAGCTCGCTGATCAAAACGAATTCCTGGGTTTGATTCCTGGTAATAATTAAGAATTCATTCTCCCACACTCTTCTTATTTTGTACAGTATTTCGGGTTCAATTATTTTAATCCATAAGTTGTATTAAGCATAGTGCTTTCGACGAAATTCGTATTTCAGAACAAATAAACAGAACAATTTGGTCACTTTAACGAATTTCCAGATTTGATACCTAGTAATCATAAAGAACTCATTCTCTCATAATTTTTTAAAAATATTTTATGTATTTCGTGTTCAATTATTTGAATCCATGAATAGCATTAGGCATGATACTTCTGATGAAATAAATATTTTCGAACAAGGAAAGAATTCAATTTGGTCAATTTAACGAACTGTATTCTCGGGGAATTTCACTAGGAGCAGTTTCGTCAAAAGCGAAAAAAATTTCTTGAATTTTGAGAATTCTTTTTTTTTTTCGTATTGCAATATTCTGAGAAAAAAAGATATTCAGATCGGTACTTTAAAAAAAATGACTTTCTGTAATTTTAATTTACTTTGTCAACAGTTATGCATAGCAAATCCATATAAAATCTTTTAAACATACGCTATAGCAATTTTTTTCCTTTTGGAGGAATCTTCGGCTGTTTTTGATTTAGAATTCAAAAAATCATAGCCTTTTTCGCATAAATTGATATCGTTTAAAATAAGAAAGAAGGAGTTTTTAATAGTTTTTTTAAAATTATTCCTAACTATAAAATAAAATCTGCTATCATAATTTTATTTTTTGTCAAATTTAAACGCATGTACTTCGAATGTTGAGAACTTGTATGGGAATTTGATTTGAAAGGTTAAAATCCAGTACACGTGAGTGGGTTTAATTCCATCACATATTTAATATATTATTCAAAAACGGTAAATTAAGACTGATAATTTAAAATAAAATATGGTATCTAAGATAATACTACAATATATTGTATATAGCAAAATGTATGAAATTTTCTTATAATATACTAAAGAAACAAAAAAATATTTGTTAGTTCTTCAAGTGAAAATTTAGTCTATCAAATAAAGTAAGCTTTGTGGAGCTCGAGTCAAGTATAAATAATTTAAAGCAAAGAAATACTGTTGGAATTTCCAAACATATAAGAAAGCGAAAATGGTAATTTTCTAAGATATATTATAATCCAATATTCAACATTTAGACACAAAGGAATCAAATAAACTCAGCTTAAAAATAATAGTTGACCACCACTGACTTTACAACGGAGCTTGACGTTCAATTCTATTAATAACAAACCACAGAGAAGAGACAATTTAATTATTCGAACAAACAATAAATTGTTCCTGAAAGTTGTTCCATAGTTCCAGACGACGTCATATTTTGTGTACTTTGCAGACGACTTTGTGCGTCCCACTTCCGTTTTCATTTAAGGACACATTAAAGTAACAATAAAGCTGTTATTCGGTATAACATAAAGCAGGGCTGCGACCGTAATTAGATGAGCGAAGCCGTAGTTTCTGAACCTGGTTGTGCTTACTCGGACGCATTTTACTTTGGATAGAATAATCTAATAAAGTAGTTGTACTTGAGGAAATGATGACATCTGCGCTATTTTAAACATTAGAAAAGTTAAAATTAAATTCCAGCTGTTTCTCCTTTAAGAAGTACTACTTTAAAATGCATTTTGTATTTTGTCTGTAAAATAATATTTAAAGTACAGTTTGAATGCATTAAAATGATATCAAAGATACGAAAATACAAATGTGATTAGAATATGGTAGATTAAAAATTCAACTAGAATGTGAAAGGCAAAAAGAATATGAAAAGTACAATTAGAATTAAAAAAAATAATAAAAACAAATGTGAAAATATGCCATTGAAATATCAAAGATAAGAACAATTTGGACAATTTAATAAAAAAATAGAGGATAAGAAGGAGAAGAGCAATATGCTAAGAACAGAGCAAATGAGAAGGATAGGCACTACATGATTAGAATATAAACTATAAGATGAATAGAGCAAATATGATTATATAGAAGAAACGCTGTAAAGAAGTGCAGTTTGAATGCATTAAAATGATATCGAAAATACGAAAATACAAAAGTGATTATAAAATGGGAGATTAAAAATTCAACTAGAATGTGAAAGGCAAAAAGAACATGAAAAATACAATTAGAATTTTAAAAAAATATAAACAAATGTGAAAATATGTCATTCAAATATCGATGATAAGAAAAATTTGGACTATTTAATCAGAAAATAGAGGATAAGAGCAATATGCTAAGAAAAGAGTAGATGAGAAGGATAGGCACTACATGATTAGAATATACACTACAAGATGAATAGAGCCAATATGATTATATAGAAGATACGCCGTAAAAAAGTACAGTTTGAATGCATTAAAAAGATATCAAAAATGCGAAAATATAAATGTGATTAGAATATGGGGGATTAAAAATTTAACTAGAATGTGAAAGGCAAAAAGAATATGAAAAATACAATTAGAATTTAAAAAAAATAAAAACAAATGTGAAAATATGCCATTGAAATATAGAAGATAACATTTTGGACAATTTAATCAAATAATAGAGGATGAGAGCAATATGCTAAGAATAAAGCAGATGGGAAGGATAGGCATTACATGATTAGAATGTAAAATGTAAGATGAATAGATTCAATATGATTATATAGAAAATACGGTGTAAAAAATACCGGTATTTTTAGAGTTTCTCCGTTTATTTAAAGGTTAAAAGCTGTTTTGTTGACAAAACAGTTCTTTTCCGTTATTACAAACGGGTTAAAACCGTCAGTCGTAATTCAAACTTTTGCCATGCAGTTTTGCGTTCCGTAATCTAACTTTAGTATTCTCCAATCACTCTGAGATAATTTTTTCATACTCGCTTTTACTTTTTATCTAATATTTGATGATTTGGAACATTGTGTAAATGAAACTGTGTTTGGACTTTATAGTCAAACTGATAAAATATTGAAACAAAATTCTGACTATCATGACTTCTTCACCATAAGACATTTGGGACTCTGTGGCTCAAGAAATAGGGTGCGGAACCTCGTAATGAAGCATTCCCGGTTCGAACCCCAGCGATGACTGGTCGATACAAATTTTGCCAACTTAAAATATTCACATCCGGTGCGAGTACAATTTCACTTTGCAAATTTCGCAGAAAAAATCTGTTCCCATATGAAAAAAGTCGGTTGAGTCAACAGATTTATTTTTGTTGCAAAAACTTATTTTGTTACGGTAAAAAACCAGTCTGATTACGGAATTTCTTCGCATTCTTTACGGAAAAAACGTGTTTTTGTATGGTAAAAAACTGTTAAAGGTTCGAATTCACTTCGTAAATTTTACGGTTTTGTACAACCGAACCAGCTGCTAGTTTAAAACCACACATTTTACGGAATTTTTTTTTCCTTACGGTGTACGAAGAAAATGGACAGCATAGTAAAGAGATGAAAGACAAGACCATATGTTATATCAGGTTCATAAGTTTAAAATATTAAAAAAAGAAGAATGGAAAATACATTCTTCTAAAAAGGATTCCATATAAATAGAAAAAGATTTGAATGGAGAATTTAAATATGTTTCGATTTTTCATATCAAATGACATTATAACTGAACAAACACTTTGTGGTATTGCAAGATACCTTAACATATAATTGGTAAAATTTTATATAATTAGAACCTATAAACTAGTTGCCTTGTTGTGATGTGAATATGTAGTTTCTGAACCTGTCACTGCTTACTAGGAAGAATTTTTCCCTGAGACTGTGTAAAACAAAATGCTGAAATTGAGTTTCAACTTTTTCACTAGCAGTTGTCCATTGGAATAGTTGAAATTAAATTTCAGCAATTTATTTTATGAAGTACTAATTTAAAAAGGCACTCTGTGTTTCAATCGAAAAAATATATTAAAAATACAGTTAAAATGTGGTAGATTAGAACAATTATTAAGAATGTGGTAGATTAGAATATAAATTATTATAAATGTTAAGGTAGGTTAGAACTAGAATAACATGAAAAGCACAAATGTGATTAGAATATGGGCTATTAAAAATTCAACTTCAATAACAAGTGCAAAAAGAATATGAAAAATGCAATTAGAATTTAAAAAAACAAAAAGATTCTGAGAAAAAACTAATGAAATATCGAAGATAAGAAGAATAAGGACAATATGATTAGAATATAGAAGATAATACTAACAAGGACATCATGATTAAAATATGAAAGATAAGAAGAAATAGGACAATGTTATTTGGGTGGGAAGATAAGGAGAATAAAAAAAAAGATAGAAACTTCTGAAAAATTATTCTAATATAGTTTTAAAAATCGAAATGAGAAAGGTTCAAAGATGTTTCATCCCATTTAAACAGCGTAATAAAATTGAACAAACGCTTTGTTGTAATGCGATATTGAATGTGTTGATGTTTTCATGGGATAATATTTTTCAAATCTGTAGTTTTCAAACATGGCGATGCTTTTGATAATACATTTTACTACAGATAGAATAACCTCATAAAGTAATAGAGCTTGAGAAAATGATGACATTTGAATAATTTTAAACAGAAAAATACAAATTAAATTTCAGCTACTTATTTTAAGATGTACTGCTTAAAAATACTTTTTCTGCCTTATTTGTAAAAGAATACATAAAATACTCCCAGTTTCGAAGATTTTGCAATCCTTAAGCAGTATTTTGCTAATTTTGAAAATCGTTTCGTCTCGAAATCACGTTATTTGTGACGAAACACGAACTCTCAAATATATGACGAAAATGTTTCCTCAACTCGAAACTTATTGTTAATTAGAATGACGAAACTAAAATAAAGTAAAGACCACACAATTGAAAATAGAGTAACGAGTTAAGCCCACCACCGGCTGTATGATGGTCAAGGAGTAAGATAAGAGCAATAAGAGAGCTCACACTCGTTCCAGTAAGGTCTGGGGTTCGAATCGCACTCAGGACATGGGTGTAATTTATCTCCATCTAGTGTTGTTTCACATTTATCGTGCCCACGATAAAGTGATTATTAGAAATCTGAATACATTTGCCGCTACGAGTTTTTCTTCCTTTTTTATGGAAAAAAATTGAAGGATTATTTATTTTGTTTAGACGAAATTCGTTTCCTCGAAGAAGTGACGATAGCGATTTTGTCACTTTGACAAAACGCTCATTCGGAGCATATACCAAGAAGCAGTTTCGTAAAAAAACCGAGAAAGTTTCGTGATATTTGTGTAGCCATTTTTTAACACTGAAGGCAGTTAAAATGCGAATACAATTAGAATATGGAAGAATTACACAAAAAGCAAGCAATTAAAATAAGAAAGATAATTAGAATATTAAAAATGTAATTAGAATAGGACAGATATGTTAAAAACTATATTAGAGATAACAAGATAAAAACAGGATGTAAAAAAAATCAAAATATTAAAGGTTAGAACAATAGTAAAAACAAGGTTTAAAAATCAAAAGAAAGGAAAAATGTTTTGAAAAGTGATTCTCTAATGCACAGAAAAAGAATTAAAACAAAAAACGTTTAAATATACTTTGTTACTTTTTATTAATAATTTAATAAAACTCAACAAATAATTAATAATGCAACGTATAATTGAGTATGTTAGTGCTTTTGAGATATATAAGCATGCTTATCTGCAAACTGCGCTCAATAAAAATCAATTTCAAAAATTTAAACTCTTGAGTTCATATGCTAATTTTATTTTGACGATTCTAATAAAAAGAATCAACAAAATTAGTTAATTTTTTAGACTTATTTTTAAAAATTAAAGAACAGAATCTGATGCGGATTTTAAGTGACACTTTAGTAATTTAGAATAAAATAGTTTTAATATTTTCCGACTGCCAAAAAGAAATACAAATTATAGGCTAATTCCATTTTGAAGATTATAATATGAAAAATAAAAAAAATATTTATAATTAATTCTGTTTCATTCCATATCTTTTTATCCCTCTTACGCAGAATTTTTATTAAACATATTTTTCATACTTTTCTTCATTATTTTGTATTAATTTAGTTCGAAATAAGTGAAAAATATTATTATTTAGCATTTTAAAAATTTATGGTCATGAAATACAGTATGAAACAGCTGCGTCTTTTTATGCGTTAAAGGTAAAATCTTCTAAACACGGCTCTTTTCCGAAAAATAATTTTTCATGTTTGCACTTTTTGCAGTTATTTGGATCTAAGAGAAATAGCTATTATCATTAAAGTTTCTTTAATTTACAAAATGAATTATTCATAAATTTTTGAACATAAATGAAAAAAAGGAAGTTTTGAAACTACTTTTTTCGGTTTTTATATTTTAGTACGAATTCAAATCCTATAATCAAACAGATTTTTAAGTAGCCATTAGACAGTGGTTTATAAAAAATCATTTAAAAATCATGCTTAGTAATTAAAGAGTAGACTGGATGAGGATTTTAAGCTACAATTAAGTAGTTTCGAGTTAATTAGGAGCTTTAAAATTTCTATAAAAAAAAAAAGAAATGAAGTTTATTCCTTAACTTTATTTCATGTTCGCAAGCTAAATATCGGGGGAATCTATAAATCCCTAATATTCATTTAAACTGTTCGCGTCATAGCGTGTCTGCAGTCTTTGTGTTTTAATTTACTATTTAATCGAAGGTTTTCATTGCTTTATCTACCACTGCGAAAATATTCAAAATAATACTTCGTATCCTTATCCTGGAAGGTCCCGCAGTGGACTGATCGTTAAGACACGGTTCCCAGCAGATCACCGAAGTCAAGCATCACTGGCTACGGTCAGTGTGCGGGTGGGTGGCCACTTGGATCAGTCTGCGTAGGGACCGAGGGTGTGTGGTATTGGTCCTCGTTAAACTGTGCTACCGTAAAGTGCTCGACTTCGCGCGCAGGTCGTCGGGCTACCGAAGCGGGGGTGCCATCCCCTCCGCAGAGGATCAAAATTGTGATGGCATGTCTTCGGATCATCCTCCGGGATGTTTCCCAGACCGTCGCCAATAGCCCATTGTGCAGCTCTAGTGCGACGTAAATTAACAACAACAACAACCTTATCCTGGAAGATTTAAAAAATTTAATAACTTGGTAAAATAAATTATTGCTGAGATGTGAAAAAGCAAGTTATTTTCCGGAGGGACCTCTTTTCCTAAATATGTGAGTTCAGTTAATCAAAAATGAAATCCAGTAATTAATTTTTTATAAGCTTACTTAGAGCTTTTATTTACTTAGATATAACAAAATTAAGGACTTTAAAAAACAAATAATTTATTTTGAATTAACTAAAACAAAAATTCTCGATGCAATATTTCAAAAAATCTTTTCTCGAAGAATTTTATTTTTTCCTTAAATATCCCTTAGAATCTTCTTTCACGGTGTTCTTACGATAACTTGTCAAAGCAAATTTATTTTATTTAAATAAAACTAAAATTCTAACTTTTCTTTTTCTTTTGAATATCACCTAATACCTTCTTCACCAACTGAGATCTATAAAATTCAATGATTTGAAAAAAAAAATTATTTTTACGTTTAACGAAATAAATCCAAAATAAAACCTTCCTTTGATAAATTTCTTTTTTTTTAAGAAATCACCAAGAATCTACATTCATTGTGATTTACAAATTCATTATTTTGGCAAAATGAATTAATTTTGTAAACTCAAGTAAAATAAAAATAAGATCTTTCACCAAGAAATTTGATTTATTTCAAAATGTCCTCTAGAAAATTCAAGTACTGTGATCCATGAAATTCAATGACTTTGGAAGATAAATAAAACCAAAATATGATCGTACCCCAAGAAATTTTTTTAAAAAAAATATCACTTAGAACCTTCCTCCACTCTGATCTATGAAATTCAATAACTCTGAAAATCTTGTTTAGTTAAATAGAACTAAATAAGATTTAAATAAGAATAAGAATAAACTAAATAAGAAATTAGAGAAATTTTTTTTCTTAAAAACTGTCACAATTTTCATCCACTGGAATCTATGAAAATCAATGATTTGCAAAAATAAATCTTGTTTAGTTAAATAAAACTGAAATAAGATCTCAAATACCCCTTAGAACATTTATCCATGGAATTCTAAGAAATTCAAAGACTTTGCAAAATAAATTATCCTAACTTTTTGTTAAGTAAAACAAAACTAAAATAGGATCTTTCCCCGAGAAGTACAATTTATGTAATAAGTCTCACTTAAAATATTTATCAACTGAGCTCTTAATTTCATTTATAGAGTTGATATGCAGTTTTTATTCTTTAATGCTAGATATGTTGCGTAAATAAAATACACAAGCATTGTATATAGTTATTTATACAACATAGTCTCAGTTTTATATAGTTAGTATCGTTTCTTATAGATGAGCTTCATGAATTATTCATATACATAAAAATATAGTTTATCCTATAATCTAATAATATTTTATGCTTCTATGTATCAGTGAATGTAATATAGTTCTAAAAAATGTCTGACAAGAAAGCTAGAAAATAAGTAAATCACTAGGAAAATAATATATTTATTTTTGTAAGACCATTTCACGGAAAGTTGATTTAGCTTAATAACATAAAAGAAGTAAAGCTTCATTGAAGGACTCAGCTGATTAAGAAATGACTGCTGTATTCGATTTTCCTCTTCTAAAGTTGGTTTGAATTAGCTGTGCATGAGAAAATTTGGCACTTTGACAAATACGTGATTTTTGTTTGCCAAATTA
The DNA here is from genome assembly GCF_043381705.1 of Parasteatoda tepidariorum. NCBI lineage: Eukaryota > Metazoa > Arthropoda > Arachnida > Araneae > Theridiidae > Parasteatoda > Parasteatoda tepidariorum. The sequence continues at coordinate 57,909,554 of NC_092212.1, forward strand.
TGCAAACACCATTTAAATACTTGTTTAGCTATAGAGTGTATTGCAGTTATTTTAGATTGCAAATTTCTATTTCTTGAAGATATTTTTAAATTAAAATAAAGGCAGTTTTACTTAATAAATATTCAAAATATTCCATGGAAAACGAACACATAAATTCTGCAGGAAACCTACAGAGTGCGTTAAGTGATTAAAAAAGGTTTTTAACTGAATTATTGAAACAAAAAATAAATTTGATAATTGTCTTCTTGAGAAAGATCATTATAAGAGAACCTTTTTAGCGAATTGAAAATTTTTTACACACAATCAACAAATTCGCTTTTTTACAGATAATTCCATGGAAAAAAATAAATTTTGGTAAATATTTATTATTTTACATTATTTTATTAAATAAACTCCTGTTTGTGAAAATTGCAACACCATGAAGGAATCGTCATAATTGAATGAAATTTAATACACAGTTGAGTGGTAGTGGTACAAATAAATGATTAAACTTTCAAAGCAAACAAACAATAACAAGAGATCGAAATCAGTATTTTGTGTAGCCACCACGCTCCGCAATAAGTGCTGCTACACGACGTGGCATGGAGTCAAGCAAACTTTGAATGTCTGTCTGAGGAAGAGAATTCCATACTGTTTGTATGCGTACCCAAAGTTCGTCTGTAGAAGCAACAGGACGAGGATTACGAGCGAGACGCCGACCAACGAAATCCCACACATGTTCAATCGGCGACATATCCGGGGAATACGCCGGCCAAGGAAGAAGTTGTACCTGTCGCGATGCAAGGAAGGATTGAACAGTCCTAGCAATATGAGGGCGGGCATTGTACTGTTGAAATACAGCACCTGGCAAGGCTTGAAGGAAGGGAACAGCTTGGGGCTGTAGAACTTCACTGATGTACCGGTTGCTGTTCAGATTACCCACAATTCGTAGCAATTGAGATCGTCCATGATATGCTATGGCACCCCAGACCATAACTCCGGGTGTTCGTCCACTGTGGCGTTCGATAACGCACTCCGGAAGATGGCGTTCACCGGCATAGCGTCTGACACGAATGCGGCCATCATGATACACAAAATTGAAGCGAGATTCGTCAGAAAACACGACACGCTGCCAATCAGCACGCCAGTCGCTTTACTGGTTGGCCCATTGCAGCCGCAGGCGGCGAAGGTTCAGCGTGAGGGGGATCCTGTATAAAGGAGTCCTTGCGCGCAGTTCACGCTGCAGCAAACGTCTACGAATTGATAAAGCACACAATGAAACACCTGTATCTATTAACCACCGTGCTGCCAGTTGTCTAGAAGGAGCCGTACGGTCCGTTAGCGCAACGCCGAACTGGCGCCTATCATCGCGAGCTGACGAGACATTTCGGGGTCCACTCCTGGATTTCTGAGTTGTCCGACACTCGTTCATGCACTGCTTTCAAACACACATCACTGTGCTGCTGTTACGCTACACACGAGTGGCAACTGCACGATAAGATAATCCAGCTTCACGAAGGCCAATGATTCTCCCCCGTTTAAACTCCGTAAGTTGTTGAAATCTCGCTCGCTTTCGTCGAATAGGCATAAGTAATGACTATGCTAACGTTTACCACTAGCAGATAACCACCGATAACCATACTTGCTTGGCTGCAGCCGTCTATTTATTCGGATCCATCCGCTGTACAGAGGGCGCTGAGTCAGCATACGCATGCGCTGCGGGTCTGAAATTCTAATTATTTGCATATCATGCTCTACTTTGCATTTCCTGAAAATTTCAGCTCACTCGCGTAAGTCCTTCATGGTGTTGCAATTTTCTCAAACATGAGTTTAATTATCGGAAAAAGTTTGATTTGCAAGGTGCATAGTTTTTCATACCATTTTGAAGAATGTAACTTAATATAGTAAAATACGAAATTTGGGTGAAATCAATTGGACAGTTTCTGAGAAATCGAATTTTATAGAAGTTAAATATTTAAAATTTTGATTTCTCAGGAATATCGTTTTTTTGGCTTCACTGTACTCAACATCTAGTCTAATAGTATTTTACATGTAATTAGAAGAGTGCGTACATGACATCTAGTCAAAATGATTTTACATGTAACTAAATGAGAGTGTATATAACATCTAGTCTAAATGCTTTTACATGTAAGTAGATGTACGTGTACATTATATCTAGTCAAAATGCTTTTACATGTAACTAAATGAGAGTGTATATAACATTTAATCTAAATACTTTTACATGTAAGTAGATGAGTGTGTACCTTACATCTAGTCTATGCTTTTACATGCAACTGAATGAGAGTGTATATAACATCTAGTCTAAGTGTTTTTACATGTTAGTAGATGAGTGTGTACATCACATCTAGTCTAAATGCTTTTACATGTAACTAAATGAGAGTGTATATTACATCTAGTTTAAATGCTTTTACATGTAAGTAGATAAATGTGTACATTTTACCTAGTCTGAATGCCTTTACATGTAGGTAGATGAGTGTGTACATTACAGCTAGTCTAAATGCTTTTACCTGTAGCTAATTGAGAGTGTATATAACATCTAGTCCATTGGTTCTCAACGGGGGCGGTGGGACTATGCTGAGGGGCGGTGAACTTGTTTTGGGCAGTAGGGGGGCGTTGGGTATGTTTTGGGCGGTAGGGGGGCGTTGAGCATGTTTTGTCATTCAAATTTAATTTTAAAACTTACAAATAAAATTATTAAATTAAGATTAATTTAATAAAAAAAAATTATAATAAAGAAAAAAAGATTAAATTAATATAATAAATAAAGATTATCCTATACACTATTTGAAACAGCAATAAAACGAACTTATACGACACCTATTCTTCGATCCGAACCAACACAGCTCAGCGCATGAGCCAGTAGTTTTTGCCTCTGACTCATTCAAGCCATTTGGTTGAAATTGCAGTACATGCGCATTCAGTATGAATGTTTGATTGGACCCCTGTTTCTTATAATGATTTTCGTTAGCTTTCTTGCGGTTTTTTTTCCCCAGTTTCGATTAGATCTCATAGTTTATTTGGCCTGGTACATACGCGAATTAGTTCTTTATAGTATCATAAATTATTTATTAATTTTGAGAAATAGTTGATTTTCTTTCATCGTTTGTATTTTGCTGACACCAACAATGTCGGTTGACAAAAAGAAGTGTCATCAATACAGTGTCACGTACTTGAAGTTGGGATTTGTTCAATTACTGTTGAACTCTCAATTACCTATGTGTTTACTTTGTAATAAAGTTTTATCTAATGAGGTAAGGAAATCTTACCGTTAGCAAGAGCATTTGCAAAAAACTAGATATAGATTTGTCATTTTTGACGAACGTCTTTTTTCACGTTTCTGAAGGCACCTTCGGTCTCAGGGTTACTAGTAACGTCATCACAAAAATGCGACGATGGTTTGATCGCTTCTTATAATATATCAAAATTTATTGCTAAATCTGGGAAAGCTCAAACCATCGGAGTAGAGTTGATACTGCCGGTTGTCAAGGAAGTTTTGGAAACAGTTTTACATCATCCAATGTAATAAAAAACTATCCCATAAGCAACGATTCAGTGCGGCGACGAAATGATGAGATGGGTGAAGACGTTAAAATTTCTTTATGCAAACTTTTGATGTCCAGCGAATTTTCCCTTCAAGTTGATGAATCTACCTTGCCAGGTAATGCAGGCTTTACTGTAAGCATAGGTCCGGTTTGAAAAGGAAGGGAAAATTATTCAAGATATGCTTTTTGCAGGAAGCTTGATTGTAGATATCAAAGGTAAATCTATTTTTAGTACTGTAAAAGATTATTTTAAAGAGAAAAACATTCCTCTTGCGAATATTATGTCCATTGCCACTGATAGGCTCATGCAATGGTGGATCGACATTGTGAGTTTATCACCCTTTTGAAAAGGGAGGTACCAGATATTTCAGCTGTTCACTGCGTGATTCACAGACAGTATTTAGTACGAAAAAATCTTAGTGACCGTTTGCATCAATCATTGCAATATGGCGTATCTGCTGTGAACAAAATTCACAGTAATGCTCTCTAAGATCGATTATTTAGACAACTGTGTAAGAAAAACGATGAAGAATTCAATCGCTTGCAATATACACCGAGATTCACTGACTTTCCTAAAGCTTCTGTCTCAATAGGTATTGGAATCTTTTCGACTCTGTGCTTGAGGTCCTCGAAAACAGAAATGTAGCTCTAAGAGACATATTGCTAGAATTTAAGAAAGACTTTGGCTGATTTATCTGTAAAATTTAATGACATTAATTTACAACTTTAAGGCGACGAGCTCAAATCGATCCCTACAAAATAAGTTATTTTCGCCTTTCTAAAAAAACTGATTTTGTTTTGGCAGAATTTTGGTTGGAATGAGTTTAGCCATGCAGGCAAAATTCTCTCTGATGATGCACATGCACAAGAATATTGTCAACACCTTGACTCTTTGCACGTGGACTTTTCTGACAATTTTAAAGATGTTTTGCTCCCTTGAAGTCCCTCAATGGGTTTATGAACCCTTTTGTAAATATTGAAACAGCAGAGGTTCAGATTTACGAGGAATTGGTCGAATTTTTAACTCATGAAACTTTGAAATGGTGATCGTCTCACAGAATTTTTAGTTAACACTAAAAAGACTGAAATACCTATATTGCTCAAAAGCAGTCAAAATGACTGCATAGAATAACTAATGAATAAAGAAAGCATAACTAATGTGTAAAGGAATTTTTTATAAATAAAATTTAATATTTTTGTTATTATTTTCAGTTACATAACAAATCATTTGTAAATATTAACAATAAAAAAATTATATGTTTTACAAAAAGTCACAAAATTCTAAGAAATTGTGTTATCATTGTTTTTCTAAGTGAAATTAAAAAGCAGTCAAAATGACTTCCATGGGCAATCTAGTGTTAAAGGTCGTCTCTATCTTGGACTGTAGACTATCGTTAAAATTTTTTTTAATTGCGTTCCCTGCCTCCTAACTTGTCGAATGTGGATTCAGTGCTGTTACGGATCTTGTCACAAAAAGAAGAAATCGACTCGAAATTGTGCAAACGTGGGCATTTGCATCTTCATCTCATTAAAAGTACTGAACCGAGCGTTAAGGAATTGGTTCTGAACCATTAAGTACAATCATCCCACTAACATAGTTACTTGAATGTTTCGTTGATGCTACTTTTTAGTGTAACAAAATTATTTTGGGTGCTATTTTAATTATCTAATTTAGAATAAACTATTATTTTTAAGTATAGGTTTCTTAGTTGTATTTTTTTTTCATTAAACGTATTTATTTTGTTCATAACAAATAGACGGCGATTACCTGCCGTGAGAAAATTATCGAGTTAATTTATTCTTTTTTAAAAAACCAAACAAATTCAAAGCGTAAAAAAATTCCATCCGTCTCCATGCTCAAAATAACAGGATTTTTATAAAGGGGGGCGTTGAAATATTTTTTGCTCCTTAAGGGGGCGGCAACGTTAAAAAGGTTGAGAACCTATGATCTAGTCTAAATGCTTTTACATGTAAGTAAATGAGTGTGTACATTACATCTAGTCTAAATGCTTTTACATGTAACTAACTGAGAGTGTATACAACATCTAGTCTAAATGCTTTTACATGTAAGTAGATGAGTGCGTACATTACATCTATTATTTGAGTTGGAAGACAGATTATTTGCAAAATTTTCAACTGCAAGTAAATAGAATAAGTGCTCTTCTTCTTCAACCGTGTTACAAGAACTAAACCTTTTATCTTTTCTTTAATAAAACATTCCTCCACAAATAATACTCTTAAATGGAGAAAAAATTCGAAAAATTAAATACAAATGTGTGGTAGAAATTTACAAAAGAAAAACAAGACATAAATACATTTATTATTTACTAGCAGAATGCCCGTTCTTTGCAAGTTGTGAAAAAAAAGGTCAATAAATTGGTATGAATCAATACTACGATATCATGCACAAAACTGGAAAGCACATACCGACACAATTATTTAATCGAAAACAATTCTATTCTTATTATTAATATTCATCCTTTTCCGATGGCTTTAAGTTATCAAATTCGTTACCATTCCATCAAATAAAGATTAATTATATTCAGTGCCATTTGGTAAAAATTTACAGCTCGATTTCAAATCTTGAGACTAAAAATTACCATAATCGACTATTTTCTGTGATAATTATCCCTTTCGATGGACCGTTAAAAACCTATTTCCACATATTGTTTATATTAATTTGTAATTTATTTCAAATGACTACGTATATTTAAGAGAGAGCTCAAGCAAATAACTTCCTTATTATAATTTAATTTATTTTCAGCAATTATATTATTAGGAGAGAGCTCAAACAAATGACATCTTAATATTCGGATATAATTTATTTTCCACGCTTATATAGTTAGGTGAAAACTTCTTAACATTAGTTTGAGATTTATTTTCAACTAGTTAAGAGAGAGCGAAAATAAATGACTTCTCTATGTAATTTCGTGTTTTTTTTCCATGGATATATAATTAGAAAACCAAAAGAAATGTTTTCTTAATATTTGCTTGTAGTTTATTTTCTACTGTTGTATAGTAATAAGAAGGAGCTAAAAAAGGACTTTTTAAATATTAGTCTGTGGTTTATTTTCAATTATTATATAGTCAGGAGGGAGGAGAAAGAAATGGCCCCTTAATATTAGTTTGTGATTTATTTCCAATGTTCAAATAGTTAGGAGAGCTAAAATAAATGAATTCTTTGTGTCATTTCATGAATTTTACATTAAGAAAGGAGTTAAAAAATTGACTGTTTAATATTATTCTGTGATTTATTTCCCACAATTATATTGTTATTTTCCACGGTTACCTAGTCAAAATGGAGATAAAAAATTACTATGTAATATTAGTCTGTGATTTATTTCCGATTATTATATAGTCAGGAGGGAAAAGAAAGAAATGACTCCTTAATATTAGTTTGTGATTTATTTCCAATGCTCAAATAGTTAGGAGAGCTAAAATAAATGAATTCTTTGTGTCATTTCATGAATTTTACATTAAGAAAGGAGTTAAAAAATGGCTTTTTAATATAATTCTGTGATTTATTTCCCACGATTATATAGTTATTTTCCACGGTTACATAGTTAAGAAGGAGCAACAAAAATGATTTCTTAAATATTAGTCTGTGATTTATTTCCAATTATTATATAGTCAGGAGGGAAGAAAAAGAAATGACTCTTTAATATTAGTTTGTGATTTATTTCCAACGATTGTCTGGTTACGAGAACTAAAATAAATGAATTCTTTGTGTCATTTCTTGAATTTTACAGTAAGAAAGGAGCTAAAAACTGGCTGCTTAATATTACTCTGTGATTTATTTCCCGCGATTATATAGTTATTTTCCACGGTTGTATAATTAAGAACGAGTTAAAAAATGACTACTTAATAATTAGTCTGTGATTTATTTTCAATTATTATATAGTCAGGAGGGAAGAAAAAGAAATGATTCCTTAATATTAGTTTGTGATTTATTTCCAATGCTCAAATAGTTCGGAGAGCTAAAATAAATGAATTCTTTGTGCCATTTCATAAATTTTACAGCAAGAAAGGAGCTAAAAATGGCCTTTTTAATATAATTCTGTGATTTATTTCCAGCGATTATATAGTTATTTTCCGCGGTTACATCGTTAAGAAGGAGTTAAAAAATGACTTCTTAAATATTAGTCTGAGATTTATTTTCAATTATTATATAGTCAGGAGGGAAGAGAAAGAAATAACTCCTTAATATTAATTTGTGATTTATTTCCAATGCTCAAATAGTTAGGAGAGCTAAAATAAATGAATTCTTTGTGTCATTTCGTGAATTTTACAGTAAGAAAGGAGCTAAAAAATGACTGTTTAATATTCTGTGATTTATTTCCCACGATTATATAGTTATTTTCCACGGTTACATAGTTAAGAAGGAGCTAAAAAATGATTTCCTAAATATTAGTCTGTGATTTATTTCCAATTATTATATAGTCAGGACGGAAGAGAAAGAAATGACTCCGCAATATTAATTTGTGATTTATTTCCAATGCTTGTCTAGTTACGAGAATTAAAATAAATGAATTCTTTATGTCATTTCTTGAATTTTACACTAAGAGAGGAGCTAAAAAATGGCTGCTAAATATTATTCTATGATTTATTTCCCGCGATTATATAGTTATTTTCCACGGTTACATAGTTAAGAAGAAGCTAAAAAATGATTTCTTAAATATTAGTCTGTGATTTATTTCCAATTATTATATAGTCAGGAGGGAAGAGAAAGAAATGACTCCGTAATATTAGTTTGCGATTTATTTTGAGCTCTTATTTAGTTAGAAGAGAGATAAAATAAATGAGTTATTTATGTTATTTTCCCCGATTCTAATTGGGAAACCAAAATAAATGACTTTATACTTGCGTGTAATTTATTTTCCACGGCACATAGTTAGGAAAGAGTTAAAAGAAATGGATTCTTAAAATTAGACCGTGATTTATTTTCCACGATTATATAGTTATGAGAGAACCAAAAGAATTGACTCCTTAATATTAGTTTGTGATATATTTTCAACGTTTATCTCGTTAGGAGGGAGCTAAAAAATTAGTAATTTATTTTGTGATATATTTTCCCCTGTCATATAGTTAGGAAATCAAAATAAATTAGCTTTTAAAATTTTTTTGCAATTTATTTTCTACAGAAATAAAATTAGGACAGAGCTAAAATAAATGACATCTTAATATTTGCTTGTAATTTATTTTCAACGATAATGCAGTTAGGATAGAGTTAAAATAAATAACATCTTAACATTTGTTTGTAATTTATTTTCAACGATAATGCAGTTTGGACAGAACTAAAATAAATAACATCTTAATATTTGTTTGTAATTTATTTTCAACGATAATGCAGTTAGGACAGAGCTAAAATAAATAACATCTTAATTTTTGTTTGTAATTTATTTTCAACGATGATGCAGTTAGGACAGAGCTAAAATAAATGACATCTTAATAGTTGTCAGTAATTTCTTAGCTAATTTTTACTATTATTATTTGTAATTATTTTATCAGAAGAAAACTCAAAAAATGATTTTATATTAACCTTAAATTTTAGCGCTATCTCCCTAATTTAAAAGATAAAATTTAGAACATCTCGCATATAGTCGTAAATTTTATTTGTCAGGCAAATTTCACCCAGAAAATGGATTCTATTATGTTTCGATAATTTTAATGAGTCATATATGTCCATTTCCGTTTTTTCCAAATCCCAAAAGTAACGAATCATTTAAATGCTTCTCTAAAAACAATAATTAAAGCAATCAATTTAAAAATTTTCTTAATTTTTATATTCTAGAATTTATAAGTAAATTTCCAATTCCCGAAAGTAATGAATTATTCAAATGCTTCTCTAAAAGCAATAATTAAAGCAATCAATTTAAATAATTTCTTAATTTTCATATTCTAGAATTTATAAATCAATTTGATAATGTATAGAAAGCTCAACAAAGGAATATTTAACAGTATAATAAAATTGAAGTTTTATTATGCAATTCCAAGGTTTAAATTCTTCCATCATTTTATGCAATGTTATTTTTATAAGTTACATAAAATCATTAATATGAATTGTTATTTTATGCATTGTAATATATATCATTGAGTTACAAAAGGTCATTAATATGAATTATTATTATTTTATGCATTGTAATTCATAAATTTGAGTTACAAAAAGTCATTTATATAAAATTGCCATTTCAAGGATTGTAATTTATACCATTGAGTTACACAGTCATTACATTAAGTTATTATTATTTAATGCATTGTAATTTATATCTTTGAGTTACAGAAAGTCATTAATATGAATTGCTATTACTTTATGCATTGTAATTTATATCATTGAGTTACATAAAGTCATTAATATAAATTATTATTGCAATGTATACATCTCTTTTTCGTATGGTTTGATTAAAAAGAAAAAACAAATGCTTAGAAAGAAATAATGAAATTTTAATTAAAACAAATGCTTATAATAATTCCATTTCACTGATAATAAAAAATATATTTTTTATTCAATGCACAATATTTCAAATAAATATCAAATGCTGAAAAATTACGTTTGCAGACGTACTATTTCATCATTTTATTATTTTAAGAAATAACATTTTTTAAAAATTAATAATGATTAGAGAATTTAAGGTTTCAAAAAGAACACTTTAACATGAATTTGTTTGCTTAATTTTCCCCACATTCTAAAGATTTAGTATTTTTATTTATAGTACAGAAATGAAAAATACAAAATTAATCCCTAAACCTCATTAAAAAAGAATCATGCATTTTAAAACAAACATTTAAATTTCTTTATCGCATAGAGAAGTATCGATGAATAACTATTATGCATTTATAATAAATATTCAGTGTCATAAATCTTTAATAATTATACTAGAAAAAGACTTTGATATTTAAAAAGAAAGATTTTTTCTACATGGGGGAAATAAGAAATAAAAAGGGAAAAATTCCCATTAATATCCCTCAGCAATTAGAGAAGTGTGAGTCGGACTTAAAGAAAACTAAATATTTCAAAGTAATTAAAAACTAAGTGCCTTGAAGATAATTTTTTTTTGTCCGGAAACTGCATAAAAAGATGGAGGACTGACTTAAACAAATAAGAAAAAAAAAGGCTTCAGAGGCAGAAAATTAATATAATTATTCAAGAAAAGTGTTTTAACATTGTCAGACGACTACTTCTTCCTTTTGTATTAAAAGTTTTTTTCGAGCATTTTATGAAATTTTTCTCATTCATGAAATATTCATGTGCTTGTTTAATTATTTAAAATATCGAAGAAATAAAATATGCACATTTCGGGATAAATATAATTAAATTTATGTAAGATAAATAGTTAAGGAAGTCGCAGCTAATTTCAGAATTATATACAACTGAGAAAATGAAAGAGTTTAGTGCTTGAATGTTTTAATCGAAATTTTTAGAAAAAAAAAATGTTTTTAGAGAAATATAGTTCGATTTTGCAAAATTATCAAATTTTGCTGCTGACCAGTGGTTACTTGTTACTCCTTTAACAATTTCCACTTTTTAAAATGTGTGGCCACCTTTCAAAAATTGAAACACCCATTTTAATTAGAGTATTAACTTTTAATTAAACGAATAGCGTTGAAGCTTTGATGTCTGTTTTATGGTTTCGCAATTTTGAAGGAGTAACATTACATTTTTAATTAAAAATTTCCTTTATTCATTTATCGATGTATTAATTATGTATTTTAATTCATTTCTAATTAAGTTTGCGGGAAGGTAAATAAACTCAACTTAAAAAAATCTATTGGGTTCATATTGAGGGATTCACAAATGTTTAAGAATGTGTCACTTAAATTGCGCTTATTAAAATGGATAATAAAGCTTTGAAGCATTGAAAAAGTGGATTATTTTACATAAACGGCTTCAAACAATGATCACCATACTTTTTCAAAAAGCAATATTTTACATGAAATTGTACCTTAATATCATTTCCAGATAGATGCTTACAAGTTTTTAGGATTTCTTCTAAATCATAGCAATACATAGAAATATCTTATAATTTTTTCACTCATCTTCACTAAAACCATGATGTTTTTCATTGTAAACATTCTGTTGATCCATTTGAATGTATGATTGTGGTAAAAACTTCTGGTAAATTTACCGCATTATATGGTACTGTCATTTCCAGTTAAAAAAACGCAATTATACGCTATTTGAAGCTTTCATGTGGTAATTTTTCCATTCATATGGTAACGGTTTACCGGAAATTCTGGTTTTCAAAATTATAATTTTTATTACTACACATTTATAAAAAATACAAAACTGAAAAGTAAATTTAACCAAATAAATAGTTTTTATGCGATGCTCAAAGTTATCATAGTAAAATTAGCAAATTTTACAGCATTTACCTAATTTTATCGCATATTATAAAACCATATTTTGTTGTTAATTTTTTCAAAATCATTACTAAAGCTTTTCGGTAAAAATTGCTGAGACTTATTCGCTGAGACTTATTCGTATCGAGCCAGATGCACGGTAAATTTTAATATGTTCCGGTAGATCTGGTAAGTCTTTACGCGAAAAAAAATAATAAATTTTACCCATTTCCCTACCAGTTTGTTTTTAGAGGAAAAAAATTAAATTTATTATTTTCATGGATCTTTGTTCCAGATTCGGGGCATTACATTTTTTGCATATACATAATTTCCATGACTTTGGGGTGATCTTTGGTTCAGTTTGGTTCCATGGGTTCATTGGATTTCAATGACTCTAGTGATTTTTCCACCTTTTGGTACGTTTCTTAATTTCTATTATTTTCTAATGTTTCTACTTCAAGCAAATGTTCAAGCACCATTTGATTTTGTTACTTTCAATTCCAATTATAGTAAATTTTTTCCTTACTTTGGCGTTGTACAGCCGTACCCGGCCTTTCTACCATCAAACTGTTCATTTATTGAATCTCATATATTTTGAGTTGAAAAATGATATGCCTGTTTCAGTATTTTCATCATACACTTTTGCTGTATCATCCATTTCAATAAAAACAGATTTAATCGAAAATTACTAATAAATTATTTCCTTGAGAATGACCTATCCAAGTTTTATTTATTTGGATACGATTGGTCACTTTTATCCAGTTTTTTTTAATTCAACAGAGAAAAGCAAAACGAAAAAAATTACTCGAATATTTTTATGTACATAACTATTTGGCTCAACATTATCTATTTTATTAGAAAAAAGCAAAAAGAAAATTATCATTTCATTATTTCTACATTTTTTTCCTTCCATTTTACCATTTCATTCTTCTAAGTTACTATTTTGCTTAGTTTTACATATTTTAATAATGAAAAAAAGGAACGAAAATGGCAAAACAGGTGTTAATATGCACGCTACACTTTTACATCGTCTTATCTATTCTAATATTTAAAAAAATCAGACCCGAAATGACTAATTAATGATTTTTATGGAAGGTACATTTTTGCCCAGTCTTATTTATTTCAATAGTAAATGCAAAACGAAAATATCTATTTAAACAGTTCCACGTTCACGATATTTTCACTCTGTTTTATCAATTTCAGTAAAACAAAAGCGTAATAAGTATGAATAAAAGCAAATTGAAAATGATTATAAGTTGATAGCTATAGCTGCAATATTGTCCACATATAAAAACACAGTTTGGGAAAAAAAAACTTATTTAAATTTCAAATGCAAGATATTTCATCTACAATACTTCTTTTCCTTATTCATTAAATCCTAATGAAAGTAGCTATTTAAAAAAAACACCTTTAAAATAAATTTTTTGAAAGTTCTAGTGTGTCTTTAACCTTTGAAAGCAAGGGCAAGTTTAGTAATTAAATCGCTGCACTTTGCTGGTCTCTAATAAACACGAAAACTATAATTTAAAAATCTTATCAAACTTGATAAGATGATGATCTTATCAAACTTAAAAATCTTATCAAATTTGATGATACAGGCAAACAGTTTTAAGAAAACTTCTCCAACTTTTTGAAAAAACAATTTTTAAAGCCGCGTTTCTGAGAATAATTTTTCTTCGTGCGACAAACTAATGCAAAATATCCTTCGAAAACAGTAAAATAATAACAAAAATCTCCTAAAACTTTTTAAAAAAAAACTTTAAGTAGTGTCTGGCTTTGAAATATATTAAGTACATAAAATTAATGAAAAGAAATCAATTAATCAAGGGCTTTTCGATTGAATTACAAGCTAGATTGAGCTGCCTGCAAAAGACGGTGCTACGCTTGATAATGTCAAGTTCGCTATTACTGACAGCTTCTATGAGATTTAAGGGATGGCCCAAGGCAGAAACTACAAGCACCAGAAAGGCTATGCTTAATTATATCTGCAGAACTGCAATGTCGTTCAATTACTGGTCGAACAAGACACCCAAGGGGTTTTTCGACGTGTAGGTGATTGAAAAATTTATCCTTCGAATACGAATTTTTTAACTTTCAAGAGAAATTCGATGCGCAAAAATATTTTTTTGAATTTTTTATTTCGTTTTGGTGTTATTTATAGGCAATGTTATAATCGATATTTTTCAAGTAGCATTGAGTGGATAGTTTAGGGGGGGGGGATTTCTTAATTTATTTTCCCGCTTCATCGTTTATAGTTCCTCGGTCGAACAGGTTTGCAATTTTGGATACCCCCAAGGCTCATTCTCTAGAAATAGGTAGCAGGAAATTAATTTGAATAATTTTCTGCTGATTTATCCCTAGATCACTTTAGGCTCCGTAGAGATGGTGTTTCTAAATTTATAGATGCACTCTGTTGATCTTTGCGCTTCTCGTTACAGTCTACTGTGAATTTTAATTAACACATCTTGGAGATTCAGCAAATATTTATCATAATATATATGTAACTTTTTTTACCGGTGGGCACACCTGATTAAAATTTTTTTATTCCAGTGCTATTTATTTTTAGAATCTTTGATAAAATGAATGCAATATTTTGTGCACAGTGGCGTTGAAATATATTATTTCTGTTAAAAAATAAAACAAAAAACCTTACGAAAAATGGTGAAACATTTTTAAGTTTAAGAATAAATTAAAATCACCAGCCGCTGGTATAGATGACTCGCTTCCGAATGATGTGAACAGGTTCGAATCCCGGCTATAGCTGCCAGAGGGAAATTCTACACGCGGCTTGCTCTCTACATTCACAGTGTTGACGTAAAAAAACTCAGTGGTAGAAAAAACTCAGTGCATCATGGATTAGAATCCCACTATTTTCGAGCTAACTATTGAAGGTTTTCGAGGATTTCATCCCATGTAATGCAAATGCGAGTTAGTTCTTCCAAAAAATCCTAAACGTAGGCTACTTTCTCCCGATGTTTGATCCAGGAGTACCTTTGTCTTGTGGGTTGAATTCACAATTACAAGGCTATGAAGTTGAACAAGGCTATGAAGTTGATCATAAACTTAAAAATGGATCAGCTCTTCAACATGGATTATTAGATAAAAAAATATCACCAGTAGGAATTTATTTACAATGCAGTTGTTTTAAAATAATAAGTTAGTAAACTACTCAAAAAGCACTAATAAAAAAGATAAACTGTTGTTTCGGTATTAAAAACATGGCAATATTATAATCGATTTATAGGCAATATTATAATTGATACGAAATCTATTGCAGACGCAAAAACACGATGACAGCTCTCTTGAGAAGTCTCCTTAGTTAATAGCAACTAACCAGTGCTGCTACAAACTACATAATTATAATAAAGAGATACCGAGAACGACCTAGTGGCAAACAGTTATATTTTTGGTGTCACAATTGATTGAGTTTTTATGCAATTCTCAATCATAAAGAAGCGTTCTAACTTTCATATAAGCCAACCATTTTTGAGACACTATATATAGGCATTACATTTTTTGCATATATATAA
>NC_092212.1:57925474-57943219 GCF_043381705.1 Parasteatoda tepidariorum
GCCTCATTGAATTTCATTATATATATATATATATATATATATATTAGATAGATAGATAAATTAATTCTGTTGAACGAATTATTATTCTATTAAGTAATGAAAGTGCTGTTCCACTTTCCAAAGTAGAAGAAACCTTTACTGGCAGATTATATACAGTGTTATAATTGATCGAGTTTCTGAACAATTGTCAATCTCATAAATGTGCCTTGCCTTTCCTGTAAGTCAGCCATAGCATTTTTTGAGACACCCTATATGTTTTTTTTTACATGAACATCAAATTCACTTTTAAAAACAATCTTTTATATTGTAAAATTAAGATGTTGTTCCATTTTCTAGAAGACGTCACTGATAAAATCTTACATGGAAAATTATGTCTCTCCAAGATTTAAAATACAGAAAAAAATGAGTTAAGGTAAACTGAAAGTAAAAAGAAGGAAGTTGAAAATGCCGATTTTTTAAAATATCAATAAGCAGCAAACAAATTATGGCAAAATTTCTAAGGATTATGTAAAAGGGAAGTATTCATATCATAAATTATTTGCATTTTGATATATTGAAAGAGAAAATCAGAATTTGAACACTAGGTTTATCCGAACTAATTTCAGCTGAATACTTTAAATTAATATTATTAATATAGATAAAATGGAACTTGAAATTAAATTTTTTCCCCGCAGTATAACGTCTTCCTAATCTTTTGATGCAGATGGGACACCGCGGTGTCCCTTTCATACATTGTTTTCTTACTCTCATATATATCTTACCAAAATATATTATTTCAAGCAAAAATATATTTTGGTATTTTTTAATTATAAAAATTGCCTAATAGTTACTAAAAATATGTTAGATTATCTGAAATAAATTTGTACTAAATTATAAAATCCAAAGAAAAAAAGTAATGTGAAAATTTTTTCTTATTTATATTCAAAAATTTATCAATAATTGGTTTTATAATAAAGACATTTAAATAATGAATAAATGTTACGTAGATCTAAATAACTGCAAATAAGTGCAAATTGAAAAAAAATATTGTTTGATAGGGAACCGTTCAACTATGGAAGATTTTACTTTTAACGCTAAAACATCGTTGGTTTATTTTGTATTTCATAATCTTAAATTATTAAAACACTGAAATATTTTTCACTAAATTCATATTAAATAATAAATAAAAGGCACGAAAAATAGGTTTATTAAAAATTCTGATTCAAAAAGTCAAAAGCTTGTTTGGTAAATAAACGCTAGGCAGAATTTTTATATTTTTACCTATTTTTTATCAGAAAAAGTTAATTTAATAGCTAAATAAACAAAAAAATTTTCAATGACATCCTTTAATTATCATTTACTTAAAAACATATCAAAATCCTTAATTACCACCAATTTAATTCATGGTCATATATTTCCATTGATACAAATATTTTCATTACCCTTTTTCAGTCATACTAAGAGAAAGAAAATAATGTGATGAAATGTATATTTCAATGGAATCCATTAATTATCATTAACGTAAAAACATTTCAAAAATCCTTAATTACTATTAACTTAAATCTTGGTCACATATTTCCATTGACACAAATATTTCCATTACCCTTTTTTAGGTGGAAATTAAACACAATAGATGGAACTGAAATTTATCCTCAGTTGATTTAGACTGAAACGTAATAACTGAATGAAATTAGATTTTATTTGCTGGGATAAAAACAAGGTTATGTATGCAATAATTGTCTTTCTTTCAGTCATACTAAGAGAAAAGAAAATAATGTGATGAAATGTATATTTCAATGGAATCCTTTAATTATCATTAAAGTAAAAACATTTCAAAAATCCTTAATTACCATCAACTTAAGTCATGGTCAAATATTTCCATTGATACAAATATTTCCATTACCCTTTTTTTAGTGGAAAATAAACACAATGGACGGAACTGAAATTTATTCCCTGGATACAAATATTTTCATTACCCTTTTTCTGCTTTTTCAGTCATACTAAGAGAAGGAAAATAATGTGATGAAATGTCGATTTCAATGGAATCCTTTAATTATCATTAACATAAAAACATTTCAAAAATCCCTAATTACCATCAACTTAAATCACGGTCACATGTTTCCATTGATACAAATATTTTCATTACCCTTTTTCAGTCATACTAAGAGAAGGAAAATAATGTGATGAAATGTCGATTTCAATGGAATCCTTTAATTATCATTAACGTAAAAACATTTCAAAAATCCTTAATTACCATCAACTTAAGTCATGGTCGCATATTTCCATTGATACAAATATTTCCATTACCCTTTTTTAGTGGAAAATAAACACAATGGACGGAACTGAAATTTATTCCCTTGATACAAATATTTTCATTACCCTTTTTCTGTTTTTTCAGTCATACTAAGAGAAAGAAAATAATGTGATGAAATGTCGATTTCAATGGAATCCTTTAATTATCATTAACGTAAAAACATTTCAAAAATCCTTAATTACCATCAACTTAAGTCATGGTCACATATTTCCATTCATACAAATATTTCCATTACCCTTTTTTTAGTGGAAAATAAAGACAATGGACGGAACTGAAATTTATCCTCAGTTGATTTAGACTGAAACGTAATAGCTGAATGAAATTAGATTTTATTTTGCTGGGATAAAAACAAGGCTATGTATGCAATAATTGTCTTTCTTTCAGTCATACTAAGAGAAAAGAAAATAAGGTGATGAAAGAGGAGAATGGAGAGGTCAAGAGGCAGTGAAGCATCTAATTTGGTGCATACATAGGGATCATTCTCGATCAAAAGTCCCCCTGAGAAAGATCGCAGGTGCACACATCAAAGAGAGAAAATGCCTCATTGAATTTCATTAGACAAGAAAGGATTCGCATGTCTGAAAAGGAATATCTTTTTTTCTTATTTCTGGTAAAGGTAATATGGTTAAAGATCGTCATTTTACCCTTTAGGTAGCAAATAGTTTTTATGTTTTGTTTCTAATTATGGTCTTGTGTCTGAGACATATTTTTTTCTTTTTACTGTTGTAGTTATAATGTTGTAGCGAGACTTGAACTATTGTGTCAGTTTCGTGTGTAAAAATGACAGTGAAAAGTTGTAGTTAATTTGAGACAATAGAGCTTTAAAATCAGCAATGTAGTATTAGGTCGTTTTGTGTTTTGAGTGTGTAAAAATAGCTCAAACAGGAAGTTATAGTTTTGGCATCGCAGTGGAAGAGTGGTGAAGAAAATTTAAAAAAAAATGGTTTTTCAGCTTGAAAATGGCAGAAAAAGATAATTTCAGTTGTGGTAAGACAGTAACAATGCCGAATAAAGAAATCAGTAAAGGTTAGATTTAGGTAGGTAGCAATTGTTTTTATGTTTTGTTTCCAATTATGGTCTTGTGTCTGATTCATATCTTTTTATTTTCACTTTTGTAGCTATAATGTTACAGTAAAAGTAAAAAAAAAATTGCGTTAGTTTTGTGTGTAAAAATAGCAGAAAAAAGTTTCAGTTAAGTTGACAAATTAGAGTTTTAAAATCAACTATTTAGTATTGGTTGGTTGTATGTTTTGCGTGTGTAAAAATAGCTTAAACAGGAAGTTATGGTTTTGATATCACAGTGGAAGAGTGGTGAAGAAAATTAGAAAAAAATATAGTTTGGTTTTGCTGCTTAAATAGTTAAAGAAAAATGTAGTTTTAGAAATGGTAATACAGTAACAATGCAAAATAAAGAAATCAGTATTAGTTTTATGCATTGAGTGTGTGAAAATGGCATTATTTGTAAATATAATAGTTATGATATTACATTGAAAGTGCCTAATAAGGAGGTGGGTATTGCTTAGATTATTTGATGCGTAAATTATTAGAAATAGGACATTATAATCATGCTACAACAATAGAAATGCATCAAAGAATGAGCACTTTTCAGCTTTATAGCTTAAGTTTCTTAAAATGGTATTATTTGAAATATTATAGTTGTAACATAATAAGTGAGAGTACTAAATAAAGAAATTATTATTTCAAAGGACATGCATAATAATATATAAATCCGAAGGCGGTAGCAGTAACTATAAAATTTTTTCGTGTATCTGAGCACCATGAATGGTGACAAATATTTTACACCAAAGTGATGTTAACTACACCAAAATCATTTACTTTATTTTCCAATACACAGATTATTATTTCTTATTTCAGTTACTGTTCATTTTGAATTATTCAGTTTTATATATTTTATCACATTTTAAAAGCATAACTGTAAATAAAATAAGCACGTAGCTTCAAACAAATTTAGAAATATTAATTAGGTTACGTTATTAACAAATGCTATCATGTTCATATTGATCATTGAGTTTATCTGACATAACGAATTAAAAATAATTAATTGGGTATAATATAAAAAGAACACAACTACTTCCATTTCGAAAATTTTACTAGGAATACTAAATTCATAAATTTAGATAAAATAACAAAATAAATTATTTCTATAGGAACTAGATTAATACAATTCCAACCTGGCGAGCAGGGACTTGTAACAACACACTTCGTTTAATGTTTATTTGTTGCTAGAAATCAGGTTCGTAGAAAATGCTGTTTACGAGTTAAATTTAGAAGGAATAACACGGCCTGTGATGTAGACTGTAGTATACCCAATTATTAAAGAACAAGCAAAAAACGTTTTTTTAATGAGAGTAATGAGGCAACAAAAATCCCCGGTGTAATGTTTAGAATATTTAAATGAAAGACATTAGTTTGCAATTTAATTTTTATAGAGGGCGAGTTCTGATCTAGCGAAAAAATGTATTTTTCATACTGTTGTACTGAATGAGCTACTGGAAAATTTCGAACGAATTTAATATCGGGGGCTAAATTTGCCCATTGCAGTCCACGTCCAAGTTTTAGGATGCGAGAACCAATGGTTTTTGAATTATAAAAGGGAGACAGATAGACAAATGAAAAGCAATTTTTAAGATATCTAAAAACATGTGCCTACTTGTTTATAGATTTTAAATAATTAAAGAGAAAATTAAATCTTGCCAACATTGGAGTTTTCAGAAGCAAAAATATTTAAAGTGTGATGTGAAGGTGAGAAATCGTAAAGCAACATTTTTGCATTTTCGATGTTTTGAGCTTTCATACTCACTGAAAAAAATTCTGGAAAAATTACAGTTGTTGTTGTTGTTGCTAATTCCCATCTGGTCTGACGGAGTCATACCAGATCAATAAATCTGTTGACATTTAGGTAGTCCGAAACTAAAAGGGGAGAGAAATGAATGTCGTTACAGTCCAGCCCTAAACAGTTGAAGATGTGCTCAGGTGATGCCTGGTTTTGTTGGAATATAGGGCAAAGAGGAAAGATCTTTTGATTAGCAGAAAATGTGAGACTTTTCAGGTGTCCACTGGCCAGTCGGGATAAGCAAGTGTTGGTCTGCCTGTCACCAGGAAGAGATAGAGAGAGTCCTGGTCTTTTTCCTTTATACCAGTAGTGAATAGGTGGAAGCAGCCACTTTTGTTTGTTCTGGACCTTTTGCCTAGCGAAAAGTTCAAGGTAAATAAGCTCTGAGGTGGAGGGGACTGGATGGTCTAGTCCCTTCTTTGCAAGAGTGTCAGCCAACTCGTTGCCGTGGATATTGACGTGGGACGGGATCCATTGAAAGTGGACTTCATGCTGCTGGGAAATGAGCATTACTTTTTGTAAGATTGAAAAACTGGTTTTATCTCCAATGATGGCCCGATTTTTGAGGTGTTGAATTGAACTATGGTTGTTAGATAGTATCCAAATATTTCCAAAGTACCCTTCACTCAAGATTTTCTCTAGTCCCCTGTCGATTGCAATTAGTTCTCTTCGAAAGACGGAACAAAAATCGGGGTTGCGTTGATGAAGAGTGTAGTTCTTTCGAGGTGTTTCAATAAACACTCCACTGCCTGTCTGTCTATCCATTTTACTGCCATCTGAGCACATTTTGATGTCGTTAAAATTACAGTACTATATAGTAATGACATTTCTGGTAAGAAAAAAACGTTATTCTGGGCAATAAAACTAAAAAATACAGTATTTGAACCATTCCTTTGGTAACTTTTGAATTCATATGATAACGGCTTATCGAGAAATCTGTTTTCTGTAATTAAAGCTCTTATAACCACTCATTTTTTTTAAAATTAAGAAACTGAAACGTAAATTTAACCGAATAAGTGGTTTTCATACCATGATTTAAGATATCCTATCATTGAGAAATTTTACCACATTCATCAAATTTATCCCATATTATAAAACTATATTTTGTTGTTAATTTTATCAAATTTTTTATCAAAGCACTTCAGTCAAAATTTCCGTGCCTTTTGGTGTTACCCTTAGAGCTAGAAATATGGAAAAGTTATTTATTATATTTTTCTCTCCCTTTAAATTGTTTATAAAATCTAGATTTGGTGTTAACTTGAAAAAAGTGTTCCTTCACACAAATCGTAGCGTTTTTCAACATCAAATTCGGAGATATTTTACACCACAGTTTTTACAATGTAAAAGTTTTGTATGCAAAATAAATATACAATGCATTTTCAAAATATGCAATACATCAACAAAACGAGACTTTTTGGCACAGAATGTTAAAGGCCATGCATAATAATACTGAGTACCTGCGAGGGTAGCATTAGGTAAAAGCATTTGCATGTAAAATAAATATCTTGAAAAATATGCATCGACAAATGGTGTTATGTCACTTTGACATAAATTGTTGAAGGCCAGAGATCATGGAATTCGGCATCTTGGAACATAGAAAAATGCAGTGATCCCCCAGGACATAACAGATCAATGAATAGATTGGATGATCGAGCCAGATATTGGCACTGGACATTGGTCCAGGTTCACAATGATTGTTTGAACAAAGGAAACAGCCTCGAGCGGCATCTCTTTCTTTCGCATTTTCATTCGAGGGAAAGAAAAAATTCCAAAGCAAATACACCACTGGCATCGTAGTTTTTAGAAAACCTATCATTCGAGATCTTTTTCATCTTTAAAGAAAACAAATTTAGCTTTTAGCTTTCGTTGTGTAGAAGGCGTTGTAATATCCACTATTTGCCGTAATGGTTGTTATTTTTCGTATCATTATTTGCAATTCAATCTACGGCTTTTTTTTAATTTTTATCTAATGCGTCAATTCACAAATTAAAAGAAAAAAGGTTTTAAGGGGAAAACCAGCTCCAAATGAATATTTTTAGCATTCTATTTCTGTTGAGATACATAAATTTATAAAATAAATTTCAGTTATAGAATTAGCAGTAAAATTAAAGATGCAATCGTAATTGGTAAAATAATCGTTAAAAGTATATTAATATAATCATCTTTTAAGAAAACAAATTTAGCTTTTATCTTTCGCTGAGTAGAAGGCGTTGTAATATCCACTATTTGCCGTAATGGTTGTTATTTTTCGTATCATTATTTGCAATTCAATCTACGGCTTTTTTTTAATTTTTATCTAATGCGTCAATTCACAAATTAAAAGAAAAAAGGTTTTAAGGGGAAAACTAGCTCCAAATGAATATTTTTAGCATTCTATTTCTGTTGAGATACATAAATTTATAAATTAAATTTCAGTTATAGAATTAGCAGTAAAATTAAAAATGCAATCGTAATTGGTAAAATAATCATTAAATGTATATTAATATAATCATCTTTTAAGAAAACAAATTTAGCTTTTATCTTTCGCTGAGTAGAAGGCGTTGTAATATCCACTATTTGCCGTAATGGTTGTTATTTTTCGTATCATTGTTTGCAATTCAATCTACGGCTTTTTTTAATTTTTGTCAAATGCGTCAATTCAAAAATTAAAGAAAAAACGATTTTAAGTAGAAAACCAGTTTCAAATAAATATTTTTAGCATTCTATTTATGTTGAGATACATAAATAAAATTTCAGTTACTGAGTTAGCAGTAAAATTAAAAATGCAATCGTAATTGGTAAAATAATCATTAAATGTATATTAATATAATTAATAGCTTAGAAACTAGAATTCAACTAATTTTGTGCCCACGCTATAAGAAATTGTGCTATAACAATTATACGAATTCGGAGTAAAAAAAAACTCTAAAAATCAAATGTTATTTTAAGTTAATATACAATTAAACTTTCACACACACTTAAATGAGTGTAGTTTAATCTCTACTTCGGTAAATGAAAAAGTTTACACAAAGAATTTACAATGTCTAAATTTTGTTTAAAAGAAGCATTTAAAGTAGTTTCAAAAGTAACAGCCAGTTTTCCTTCAAATAAGGCAGCATCTCGGTCAGTTTTCTTGGCATCTTCTAGTGTAATCATTCCCTTCTGGATTGAGTTTGAGACTATCATCATCACATAATCATGACCAAGACCCTAGCACATTTTTAAAGCTCTAACTCATGGATTCTCAACCTTTTTGACGTTGCCGCCCCCCTAAGGAGCAAAAAAAAATTCAACGCCCCCCTTTGTGAAAATCCAGTTATTTTAAGCAAGGGGGTGCTGCATTATAAGAGGCAAAATTTTTAAGCAATTTTCCTTGAAGTTAAATTTGCTTGGTTCTTTTAAAAAAAAAAAATAGTGAGTTGTTAACTCGATATTTTTCTCCCGGTAGGTAATCACATTCTATTTGCTATAATCAAAATAAATACAGTATTGAAAAAAAAAATACAACAAAGAAGCCTATAGTTAAAAAGAGTAATTTATTCTCAATTAGATAATAAAAAAACACCCATAAATAATTTTTTTACTCTAAAAATCATTATCAACGAAGCAATCAAGTAACTATGTTAGTGGAATGATTATGCTTGATGGTTCAGAGCCAGTTTCTTAACATTCGGTTCAATATTTTTAGTTAGATAAAGAAGCAAATCCTTTTTTTTCTTTGTGACTAGATCCGTTACAGCACTAAATCTTTGTACGACAAGGTAGGAGGAAGGGAAGGTAACTTAAACTTTTGTGACAGCAGTTTATAGTCCAGGTAAGTGGTGTTACCTTGGAGCGAAAATTCTGTGAGATGATAACCATTTAAAAGTTACATTCCTTAAAAGTTCGGCCGATTCCTCCTGAATCTGAACCTCTGCTGTCTTTATAACAGTCGGAAAAGTCCATGTGTAAAGACTCAAGGTGTTAGCAATATTCTNAACCATTTAACCCCTTATTTCCGAAGCGTCACGAAAAAACATCTACATGCAAACTCCGGATAGGTGTTGTTTCGTGACTCTCCAGGTGAATAAGGTGGGGAAGGTAGCTTCGCGGTTGTTGGGGTTCATTAGGGGAGGGGAGAAAATAGGATTGTCAGTTAACATCAATTAGTTCCCTCCCTATGCTTTGTTGAAAAGTTTTCTCCTAAGGTTGCTATTCTTAACTTTAAAAATTGCAGGCATGGCTCTTAGAGAAAGCGCCAAACACCAAATTTTATCTTCTAATGCAAACTTCACGGAAAGACACTGTTTTAAATCAACAAATGGACGTATCCTGTGTTATAACGAAATGCTTCACAGCCCTTTTTTATAAAAAATAAATAAATAAATAAATGTTTTTCAGAATTGATGTTAAAGTATTTACAATTATTTAATCAATAAGAATTTATAATTGTGTNAAAAAAAACAATAGAAAAGATGTAAAAAGAAAACAAAAAAAGAAGGAAGGAAACTTTTACAATTCTAGTTATTCGTCGCCAAAAAAGTGCTGAACTAACGTTTTGGTAAATGGGGTGTTTTAAACTTATCCAACAATTTGTTGCTGCATGCATTTTTTCCCCACTTGACTGAGTTTCAATGAAGAGAAAGGAGAATCATTTACACCCCTTTTACTTATCTCACTGGGTGGGAACCGTGGTCGAGTTCAAGTGAAAAACCTTCCTTCTGAAAACTGCCGTAACAGGGGAACTCAAAATCTCAGACCTTACCGGAATGAAAGAGTTAAAAGTTACATTCCTTAAAAGTTCGGCCGATTCCTCCTGAATCTGAACCTCTGCTGTCTTTATAACAGTCGGAAAAGTCCATGTGTAAAGACTCAAGGTGTTAGCAATATTCTGGTGCATCACCAGAGGGAATTTCACTATTCCTTTTAAGAACCGATAAGATTGGAAATTGGTTAAACTCATTCCGACCAAAATTTTGTTTCCATAAAATGATTTCTTTAGAAAGGCAGAAATAACTAATTTTGCAGTGATCAAATTGAACTTGTGGCCTTGAAGTTATAAATTAACACCATTAAATTTTGCAAATAAATCCATCATGTATGCAACTTCTACCTTAAATTTTAGCAATCTTGTTCTTCAGAACTACATTTCTGTTTTCGAGGAACTTAAGTACAAATTCGAAAAGATTCTAAAACCTATTGACACAGGTGCCTTACTATTGACACACAGCCAGCGAATCTCAATGTGCAGTAGCAAGCAATAATTTTTTTTTTTTACGCAGTTCATGAATATTCGATCGTTGAGAGCATCACTGTTAATTTTGTTCTCAGCAGAGCTCGACATATTGCAATGACTGATGCAAACAACCACGGGGATTTTTTCCAACTAAATGCTGTCTGCAAATCACTCAGCAAACAGTTAAAATATCTGGTACCCCCCTCTTCAAAAGGGCGACAAACCTATGATGTCGACCCATTGCAGGAGTTCCATCACGGAAAACAGAGGTACATTCACAAGAGGAATGTTTTTCTGTTTAAAATAATCTTTGGTAGTATTAATAATAGATTCACATTTGGTTTCAACAATCAAGCTTCTTGCAAAAAGCATCTCTTGAATAATTTTTCTTCCTTTAACAAACCGGACATACGCCAACAGTAAATCTTCATTATTTGGCAAGGTTAACTCATAAACTTGAAGGGAAAATTTGTTGGATATCAAAAGTTTGCATAAAGAAATTTTAATGTCTTCAACCATCTCATATTTCGTTGCTGCACTTTATCGTTGCTTAATGGGATATTTTTGATTGCATTGGATACAGTTGGATGGTGTAGAACTGTTTCTAAAACTTATTTATCAGCCGGCAGTATCAACTCTTCGCCTTTGAAGGAAAGAATCCCAGATTTAGCAATTAATTTTTATGTATTTTAAGAGACTATCAAACTATCGTCCTATTTTTATGATGAGGTTGCTAGTAAGCCTGAGACCGAAGGTGCCATAAGAAACCTGTGCTTGATGTTCGTAGAAAATGACAGATCTTTATTTGTTTATCTATTATAAGGATGAATTTTTTGTAAATGCTCCTGTAAACGGGAAGGTTTCATTGCCTCAATAGATAAAACTTTCTAACAAAATAAACACATGCGTAATTGAGAGTTCAACGGCGATTGAAGAAATCCGAACTTCAAGTACGTGACACTGACGAGTATTCAAGTATTGACGACATTTCTTTTTGTTTACCGAAATTGTTGGAGGCATCAAAATACATACGGTGAAAAAAAAAAAACTATTTTTCAAAATTAATAAATAATTTACGATAAAGAACTAATTCGCCCACGTACCTAGCCTAATATACAGTGAAAATGAATCGAAAGTGGGGGAAAATACTAAAAGGAAGCTAACGAAAACCCTCATAAGAAACATGGGTCAAACCAAACATTCATGCTGAAAGCAGATGCATTTCAATTTTCGCCAAATGGCTCGCATGAGTCAAAGGCAAAAACAACTGACTCATGCGTTTCGCTGGCTCGAATTCGAGAATATAGATCCTATAAGTTCATTTTAACATGGCCCCCCTAACGTTTATTTGGCCAGGTACGTGCGCGAATTAGTTCTTTATCATAAATTATTTATTAATTTTGAGAAATAGTTGATTTTCTTTCATCGTCTGTATTTTGCTTACACTAACAATGTCGGTTGACAAAAAGAAGTGTCATCAATACAGTGCCACGTGCTTGAAGTTGGGATTTGTACAATTAGTGTTGAACTCTCAATTATCCATGTGCTTACTTTGTAATAAGGTTTTATCTAATGAGGTAATGAAATCATACCGTTAGCAGCAGCATTTGCAAGAAACTTATCCTGACAAACAAAATATAGATTTGTCATTTTTCTCAAACACATCTTGTTTCACGTTTCTGAAGGCATCTTCGATCTTAGGGTTACTAGCAACCTCATCACAAAAATGCGACGATGGTTTGATAGCTTCTTATAATATATCAAAATTTATTGCTAAAGCTGGGAAAGCTCATACATCGAAGTAGATTTGATACTGCCGGTTGTCAAGAAGTTTTAGAAACTGTTTTACACCAGCCAGCCGCATCCAATGCAATAAAAAACATCCCATAAGCAACGATTAAGTACGGTGACGAAATGATGAGATGGCCGAAGATGTTCAAATTTCTTTATGCAAATTTTTGATATCCATCATCGAATTTCCCCTTCAAGTTGATGAATCAACCTTGACAGGTAATGTAGGCTTTACTGTAGGCATAGGTCCGGTTTGTAAAGGTAGGAAACATTATTCAAGATATAATTTTTGCAAGAAGCTTGATTATATAGATAGCAAAGGTAAATCTACTTTTAATACTGTCGAAGATTATTTTAAAGAGAAAAACATTCCTCTTGCGAATATTATGTCCATTGCCACTGATAGGCTCCTGCAATGGTGGGTCGACATCGTGGGTTTATCGTCCTTTTTGGAAAAGGTGGTACCAGATATTTTAACTGTTCACTGCGTGATTGACAGACAGCATTTAGTAGGAAAAAATCTCAGTGACCGTTTGCATCAATCATTGCAATATGTCATATCTGCTTTGAACGAAATTCACAGTAATGCTGTCTACGATTGATTATTCAGACGCTTGCAACTATACACCGAGATTCACTGGCATTCCAAAAGCTTCTGTCTCAATAGGTATTGGAATCTTTTCCACTCTGTGCTTGTGTTCCTCGAAAACAGAAATGTAGCTCTGAGAGACAGATTGCTAGAATATATGAAAGACTTTGGCTGATTTATCTGTAAAATTTAATGGCGGTTAATTTAACATTTCAAGGCGACGAACTCAGTTTGATCCCTACAAAATCAGTTATTTTAGCTTTTCTAAAAAAAAACTCATTTTGTGGAAGCAGAATTTTGGTTGGAAAGAGTTCAGCCAAGTAGGCGAAATTCTCTCTGATGACGCATAAGAATATTGTCAACACCTTGACTCTTGGCACATGGACTTTTCTGACCCTTTTAAAGATGTTTTGTTCCCTAGAAGTCCCTCAATGGATTTGTGGGTTTTGAACCCTTTTGTAAATATTGAAACAGCAGAGGTTCAGATTTACGAGGAATTGGTCGAATTTTTTTAATGAAACTTTAAAGTGTTGATCGTCTCACAGAATTTTTGCTAAAAGGTAACATCAGTCGTCTCTATCCTGGACTGTAGACAATCGTTAAATTTTTTTTAATTGTCTTCCCTGCCTCCTTATTTGTCGAACGGGGATTCAGTGCTGTTACGGATCTTGTC
Source organism: Parasteatoda tepidariorum (assembly GCF_043381705.1). Classification (NCBI taxonomy): domain Eukaryota; kingdom Metazoa; phylum Arthropoda; class Arachnida; order Araneae; family Theridiidae; genus Parasteatoda; species Parasteatoda tepidariorum. Next base: position 57,938,869 of record NC_092212.1, read on the forward strand.
ACAAAAAGGAGAAATCGACTCGAAATTGTGCAACGAGGTTATTTGTGTCTTCATCTCACTATAAGTATTAAACCGAGCGTTAAGGAATTACTGTCTGAACCATTAAGTACAATCATCCCACTAGCATAGTTACTTGAATGTTTCGCTGATATTACTTTTTAGTGTAAAAAATTATTTTGGGTGTTTTTTTTAATTATCTAATTAGGAATAAATTATTATTTTTAAGTATAGGTTTCTTTGTTTTTTTTTTTCATTAAACGTATTTATTTTGATCATAACAAATAGACTGTGATTACCTGCCGTGAGAAAATTATCGAGTTAATTTATTCTTTTTTAAAAAACCAAAAAAATTTAAAGTGTAAAAATATTTCTTAAAAATTTTGTCTCTTATAACACAGCACGCGTCCCTCCATCCCCATGCTATAGTCTATATAACAAAGGGGGCGTTGAAATGTTTTTTGCTCCTTAAGGGGGCGGCAATGTTAAAAAGGTTGAGAACCTATGATCTATCCTCACAATCAAGAAAATTATTTGGTGCAAATTTTTTGCTAGTGCCCTTCCTATTTTTTTTCTTTTTTGCCTTTGACATAGTTTTGAGTAACATTGGACCATCATTACCCATTGTATACTTAGTGAATTAAAGTAGATATTGAAATATAAAGATTTATTTTTTATAAAAATGTATAATAATTCATCTTGATTCATCACAATCAGGGAAATTATTTCACATAAATTTTTCTTTTTTTAGTGCCCTCTCTATTTTTTTTTCTGCTTACGTTAGTCATAATTTCGAGCATCACACAACTTTCATGGAATTTTTATTCATAGTAAATTAAAGAATATTCTTAAACAAAAAATTCATTTTAAATCAAGGAGTATTCAAGTTTATTCTAATTCATCAATCAGGGAATTTATCTTATATAAAAAATACCGCTTCCATGACCTTTACGTGATTTTCTGATATTCCTTTTCTACTGAATTTTTATTTCATAAATGGTAAAAGAATAGCTAGATGTTGACACGGAATAGAAAGTTTTTATTTCAAACTCGTTTATAGTTTTTGTTATCCTTAAAACAATTTTTAATACTGAACATGTTGTCTAAAATTTTGAAAAGGAAAAAAAAATCTATTTCAGAAAATGTTTTCTTATTTGCATTAAATCAAGAATACAAATACATAATTTTTATTATTTTCTATTTTTTTCAAATGTCTAAAGATTGAAAATAAATGGATTTTTTCCTGTTTTCGGCAGCGCAAAAGGAGTAAATCTTTTAAATAAAAACTAAATATATAAATCTGCGAATTGTAAGAGTTGTCACAATTGTAAAATTGTCAAAATGTAACATATTCTCGTTATTTATATACTTAAATTTTTATTTTATAATTATATTTTTCTTTAAAAGGTACAATTGTGTAACTTTCTAAAAGGAATATTTTCATTAAAAGAAAGTCAAACTATATTCTGTTCTTCTTTCAAATCAAAATCAGTCGTTACTAAGTAAAATTTTTATCTTTATCATCACCTACACTATATTAAATGAGAAAAAGAGACTAAAAATAGAAACATTGTCTAGACTGTTTTTTCTCTACTCTTAATCATGAGAATTGAAAAAAAAATTCATTAACCTTATTTTGATAATGGAAATTTCCATCTGCAGAATAACGGATTAAAAATTTACAATGTTGCAAATAAATTGGTAAATGAAACAGGTTATATGTTAAAAAATGAAATTTTAAAGCGTATTTCAACATAAATATAAGAGTTGTAGCATGCAGGTGTTTTTGTCAATTTAATTATTAATAAATATTTTTACTGAATTACAATGTATGAAAATTTATGGAAATAACTTATATAACAAAAAGAAAACTATTTATTTTGTTATGATTTTATCGAAACATAATAGCAGTTAAATCCATACATGGCAACGTTACTTTTAAAAAGTAACGAGTAAAAGTACAAGTATTTTCAAAAAAAGTAACGAGTAAAAAGTAAAAAGTTCTTATTTTAAAAAGTAACGAGTAAAAAGTACAAGTAAAAGTACAAGTACTAAACAAAAAAAGTAACGATTTAAAAGTACATTTCTAGGAAATCGAAAATTCAAAGTAACCTAAAATTTTATTGAATAATATTCTTATGTTCTTTAATGTTTTTGCAAAATTGTTGTTATTTATTTAATTATTTTTAATTTTGAAAGTTATGGACATTAATTTATTTTTAAATTCGGAAGAATATTATAATATAATTTTATAATATAATCGTATAATATAATTTTAAAATCAAATATAATTTTAATATCAAACTTTTTATGGATTTGCACGAAAAAGAAATTTTATCTATTGATTTTAATTTTTAGTTTATTATTTTTATTTATTTAAATTACCATTGATTTAAAATTGTTTTACTCTATAGAAACGCGTTTTAAAAGCACAAACATAAACAAAGCAAACACGGGGTTTCAGATAACTTTGTGATCTTTGAGCTAGTAAAAAATAACTGAATGTGAAGTAAGTTGAAACAGAAGGTATTTAAACACGAAGCTAGCAGTGAATGCATATATATTGCACATTAATTTTATAAATAAAAAAACATAAGCATTTATTTTTAAATTTAATTTCCTTTTTTTTTTAAGAAAGCTTACCGAGTTTTAGAAAAAAGTAACGATTTCATTCGATATTTCCGTTACAAATACTTGTACTTTTTCCCTAAAAAAGTAACGAAAGTACAAGTAAAAGTACGTAATTAAAAAAGTAACGAAGTACAAGTAAAAGTACGTACTTTTTACTTGTACCGTGCGGTACAAGTAACGAAAGTAAAAGTACTGCCATATATGGTTAAATCTTTCATTTTTTAAAATTGCATTTACTTGAAAAGATTGAAACAGTTTAATAATGCGAAAAATTTTCATTTTATGTTTAAAAAAATTTATGATCATTTTTTGTAAAAGAAAAAGAAAAATGAAAAAAAAAACGGATATTGTTAATGAAAACGGTTAGGATACTGGCATTTTTATAAAATAAAAAAATTTCAAAAAAAATTGAGATCATTTTATTACGATCTCCGGTTACACCTTGGTCAAATGCTTTTTATTCTGGTTCGATTTCGATAAACGCCACAAAACTGTTTCAATTGATGTTTGTCACCGGATAGGTTTTCAAATCCTGGCTACATACGTGTTTCAAGACGTCATAAAATACTTTTCCTTCTTCAGTATTCATATTTATACTAAAATCACCGCCAAGACAGTAATTATAAATGTAAAAATACTTTAAATTATTATGTAAATATATTGAGAATGACTTCAGGTGAAATGAATAAGAAAAAAAAGAATTCTAAAAAAAATCAAGAAAATTCAAACAGCAGCGGTCGCCATAGCAGCGCATGCAATGACGACGCATGCGCACTGTTTACTATTACTCTTGAATACAGATGAAAAGTGTGATGATGTCCAAATAAAGTGCCACGCCATAAAACCCAAAACAAGACCCATTTTGCCAATGGGTAAAAACTTCATGGTATTTGAGTTTCTGTGTATTGCGCTGTCATCATATTTTGAAATTTCTGTATAAATGTTAATATTAATATTTAGCAATATCAAACCTGTCTCTTTCTTTTGGTTATTTTGACATCAGCTCAAGAACGAACTTGCAAATCAGCCTCGCTAGCGATATATAAATATCGCGATATATATATATATATATATATATATATATATATACTGCTGGGCAATTGCTACGACTGGATGATAATAACAGCGAAAGCAACCACAAAATTGTAAGTAGGAAAATGTGAAAATTAGTATAAGTGCGAGATACAGTAAGACATGTTTTACCGTATGAAAATTTCGGGTTGTCGAACTGGTTTGTATCATGACAGAGCTGAGAAAGAGATATAAGCTACACTGGTGTGCAAAACTTAAGCAACAAGTGGTTTTTCGGCCACAGCTCCCCAACAAAGTAATAGATAGCCATGAAATTTCAGTATAATATGCACGTAATTCAGTAGAAAGATTATTTGTATGCAAATTTTAGAAATAAAACGTCGCAGGTGATGTAAGTGTACGTAAACCTTGTAGGTCGTCGTGCGCAGGTCAAAGTTGTGATAAAAGGATGAAGAGCACCGTCGTGAAAGACATTCGCTGCAAGTGCAAGTGATTTGTTTTGAGAAGCATGTCTTCAAGAAATCATTTAGATGACTTTACTCGAGGAAGAATGATTGGGAAGCTTGAGGAGGGGCGTAGTGTGACCAGTGTCGCCGAAGAGTTCGGGATCAACAAAAGTGTTGTTTCTCGTGCTTGGAATGCCTTTAAAACTACTGGTACAGCTGTTCGGAAGGTTGGTGGTGGCCGTCCA
>NC_092212.1:57944632-57957755 GCF_043381705.1 Parasteatoda tepidariorum
ACTGTCTGCAAGCTTGTCAAACTCTTCCTTGGCCTGCCAGATCACCAGATCTATCTCCCATCGAGCATGTCTGGGATATGATGGGAAGGCGATTGCATCTGGCACGGAATGTTGATGACCTCGTTCGACAATTGGATCGAATTTGGCAGGAAATATCACAAGAGACCATCCGGGAACTTTATCAGTCTATGCCACGCCGTGTGGCAGCTTGTATCCAGGCTAGAAGGGGGTCAACACCTTATTGAGCTTGCTATAGTAGCTCTGCAATAAATTATTCAATTGTTCTGAAATTTTAATCATTTACTATTCTGTACATTGTCTTCCTATCCATCAATTTTCGTTTCAATCGGACAACTCCTTCTTGGTGCGTCGATTTGTTTGTTATAGAGTGTACTTAACTAAAATATAACGCTTTAAATAATTACATGTTAAATGTAAATCAATATTCATTCTAACATTTATTTTAATTCAGGGGAAGGAGTGGTTTTTAATTGGTTTTCATTCAAAAGAAGAACATACTTTGCAGTTACTATCTGCAGCCTAACTATGCATTATAAGAATAATGAGGGGCCGTGGTAGTCCAGTGAACGGGCTTCATTCCGAAGGAACCGGAGTTTGATCCTCAAATCAGCTGAGACTACAGAGTACGTGCGACATACGTGCTCGTAAAATCTGAAGAATTGAAGTCCCGTGGTTGATTGCTAGGCAGTACCATGACTATAGAGATCTGGAGAATATTTCTTGTAGATAGGAACAAAATAAAATTTCAAGTTTTTTTAATAAATATCTTGCATAAATTCGTAAATAGTTTTTAAAATCGATAATTATGGAACGAGAAATAGTTAATTGTTAAGTTTTTAAAGCGTTATAATCCTCTTTTGGGTATAATTTCTTGAAATGATAAATTCCTTTTTAGGCCTTTTCGAATGATTTCCGCGGCTTTAATAGATACTTTTGGTTACATTCATTAAATAATTTTTTTTCTCCTATGTTCGTAAATAAACACGCTTTAGATGCATAATTTAAAAAACAAAAGCAATGAGAATAAATTGCAGCAAATTTTTAAACATTAGTTTAACAACTAATTCCAAATGGTGTTCAAATATTTAAAGGAATGAAAAAAAGTTTGTAAAACTGGTTTTCTAAAAATTCACTAACATATCAATTATGATGATTTCCCATTTATTTCTCCAACTAAAAAAAAAAGTCGTTATTTTTCAATAACAGAAAATTAAATTCCCCAGACACTTAAAATGTAGCAAACGTTTATGCAAACATAATTTCAATTTATTTAAATCCTCAATTTCAGATTGGGACTCAAAGTAATAAATTTTTCCTTTTTAATCTTTGTTGGAGAAAGTGACAGATGGGAAGTGTTGCATGAAAAGGCCAAATCGATTTTAGTGAATAGAACCACCTTCCCTGGCAACCGGTGGTTCTCGAAAAATTTCAACAGTTCAATTAAAGAGTCATAATTCAAAATTTGACTTACACTAGGACGTCTCTGCTTAGAAACTTCATGCGCTTCTTATTTTTATGCATGTTTAAAAGGTATTGATGAAAATTTTAATCTTACAAGTGGCGTTTTGTTGGTGAATAATTATTTGGCTAAAAATATTGAAAAAGAAACTCTCGTATCTGAAGAATTATATATTTTCTTTATTTAATTGATAATTAAGTTTTTGGTTGGAGTGTTTAAATTTTATTCTAGTATGTTTCATAAAGATTATACATTACAATAAAGGCACTGTGTTGACAGTTTTAAGTAAAAAATAAATATACACAGTAACAAATTCCGGTTCAAACTACGATACCGGTATTCTGGGTTCGTCATCCGTAAATTTCCTTTTTACCGTAAAATAATATTACGTAATTTTTAGAGTAGGATTTATTTGATTAGAGTGATTTAGTGATTTTAGGGATTTGCTGAAAAAACTACGGTTTACCAGTTTTTTTTTGTTCAGTAGCATGTTCCAGTTAAAGTGAATTTTACTGTAAAAAACACACCTTTACATCACCTTTTTACGGTAATTTTTTTTCGGAATATTTTACAGTATACTCAGATACGATAGAAACAAATCTTACCATAAATTTAAATAACTTTGTGACACCATTTGAAAAAAAAAATTAAAATGAAGCTATCGCTTACATGGTATCATATTTACAGTAAAGCTAATAAGGAAGAATAGCCTGGGTTACAACAGCCTATAATCATAATTTTCTAATGGGTTTGTCAAATAATGCTTTTTATCACTAAATATCGTGATATCTTACTGCATCGGACTGGTTGAAAGTAGGAAATTTCAATGAAAATGTCATATTTTATTTTTATTGCTTATTTTTCTGTTTATAAGCTTTCTATATTTCTCTAAACTTTTGATTTTCGATCTTTGGAATCGAAGAAATTCTTCGCATGCTGATAAACGAAAGATAATAGCAATTACATGCTTTAAATGCATTGTCAGAAAAACGTTAATTTTGAGAAAACTCTCTTTACGCTAAGGCACATTACAATCAAAATTAATTTTATAACTCTTTGAAACTTTGTATATGGGTTTCTCATAATGTTAGCTATGTTTGTAACTGAAAGCCAAGGTCTAAAAATGAATTTCTTATTTTTATCGTATTTTAATTAAGACTGTTTAGAATTTTTCCTTGAAAAATGAATATTGGACAGTATATTTAGTTCTTTCTCATAGTATATTTGAAATGCTTTGAAGATTTTAGTTCAAAACACAGGTAATCATATTATTAAACTAAGAAGAAAAGTTAATTTTGATATTTATGCATTACAATTTGTTGTAGAGCTGTTAGCGTGTCATAAGGAACTTGTAATTTTTGAACTCGAATTTGCCTCGATTTGGAAAAAATATTTAATAAATTTTTAAAGTTTATATTAAATTTGCAATTTTAAGTCTTCTGCTTACCAAAAATAAAACTTAACTTTAAATGAAGGCCTTTTTTTTGAAAATGTATCGCACCCAGTCGGATACCTTAAAATGAAAAATAATTTATGTTGAATATACACTCTATAACAAAAAAATCGATGCAGCAAGAACGCACTAAAACGCGCGAAATCGACGCTCGATCAGGCTGTAATGATGCCGACTGGGGACATATAGTCTTCAGCGACGAATCCCGCTTCCAACTGTGTCCTGACGATCATCGAAGACGTGTTTGGAGACGCACAGGGCAGAGGGGGGATCCTGCCTTCACTATTGCACGCCACACCGGCTCTCAACAAGGCATTATGGTCTGGGGTGGCATTTCCTTTGACAGCCGGACCCCTTTGGTCGTCATTAAAGGTATACTTACTGCGCAGCGGTACGTCGACGACATCCTAAGACCTGTTTTGCTACCGTTCCTTTTGCAGCGCCCTGGGCTGGTTTTTCAGCAGGACAATGCCAGACCACATACGGCACGTGTTGCTATGAACTGTCTGCAATCTTGCCAAAGTCTTCCTTGGCCTGCCAGATCACCAAATCTCTCTCCCATCGAGCATGTCTGGGATATGATGGGAAGGCGGTTGCATCTGGCACGGAATGTTGATGACCTCGTTCGACAATTGGATCGAATTTGGCAGGAAATACCGCAAGAGACTATCCGGGAGCTTTATCAGTCTATGCCACGCCGTGTGGCAACCTGTATCCAGGCTAGAGGCGGGTCAACACCTTATTGAGCTTGCTATAGTAGCTCTGCAATAAATTATTCAATTGTTCTGAAATTTTAATCATTTACTATTCTGTACATTGTCTTCCTATCCATCAATTTTCGTTTCAATCGGACAACTCCTTCTTGGTGCGTCGATTTGTTTGTTATAGAGTGTACTTAACTAAAATATAACGCTTTAAATAATTACATGTTAAATGTAAATCAATATTCATTCTAACATTTATTTTAATTCAGGGGAAGGAGTGGTTTTTAATTGGTTTTCATTCAAAAGAAGAACCTAATTTGCAGTTACTATCTGCAGCCTAACTATGCATTATAAGAATAATGAGGGGCCGTGGTAGTCCAGTGAACGGGCTTCATTCCGAAGGAACCGGAGTTTGATCCTCAAATCAGCTGAGACTACAGAGTACGTGCGACATACGTGCTCGTAAAATCTGAAGAATTGAAGTCCCGTGGTTGATTGCTAGGCAGTACCATGACTATAGAGATCTGGAGAATATTTCTTTCCTTTTCAGATCTGAGTCTGAATTGAGGAAATGTCCTCACGGATAAGTGGTACTGCCCTCTATCAATGCGGTTCTGAGCTAAGACGTACTTTCAACCTTGTGGTAGTCTTTTGTCAAACTAAAGGCGTACCTTTCTGACTTAATTCACAAATGCCCAATGACAGGCAAGCTTGGCTTGTTCAAGTATCGTTAGAAACGACAAAATAATAAAAATAACAATTTGTTGTTGTTGTTGTTCATTTACGTCGCACTAGAGCTGCACAATGGGCTATTGGCGACGGTCTGGGAAACATCCTAGAGGATGATCCGAAGACACGCCATCACAATTTTGATCCTCTGCAGAGGGGATAGCTCCTCTGCTTTGACAGCTCGACGACCAGCGCGTGAAGTCGAGCACGTTACGGTAGAGCAATTTAACGAGGACAGATGCCGCGCTCATTTAGTCCCTAAGCAGGTTGATCAAAGTGGTCACCCACCCGCACTCTGACCATAGCCAGTGATGCTTGACTTCGGTGATCTGCTGGGAACCGTGTCTTAGCGATCAGTTCACTGTGGGACGAACTAGATTTGAAATAGACAAAAACTGACTTGCTACAAAGTTTTAAACAGTATGAAATTTTGTTCATTAAGAACGTAAGCCGAATTGCTCAAATTCCGCAACTACCTATACAATCCATAAAATAATGAAAATCTTTCTTCGTTTATCGTCAAGTTTGATACTTAATTGTTTGTTAAATATATAAATTCATGAAATTCACGGATTTATATTTTCACAGTGTAGAAAGTGAAAATAGAATAATAAGTCACTGCCATTATTTAGCTGTAACTTACAAGCCATTAAATATTCTTGAGTTTTGATGATTATTTAATTACACTCATATTCTTTATATCATGCCTTATAATATTAGAAATTTCAACCATTTTTAAAAATTTGCATCTCAAGTTTAGAAATAAAACAAATTGTTACATTTTCCTGAGTTGCATAACAGTATCTTTTTTCATATTTCCATTCCTTGAAAGATATTACTTTAACTTCTAATATATTAAAATCATGTCCAGTAATTTATTGAGAAAAGGATAGACATGGAATCTCTTACTTGTTGAATTGTTTGGTCCAAGTGGTCTAATCCTACTATCATATCTTCCTGGACCGATGATACTATCAAGAATTTTTTTCTCCATAGCTCTGAAGTTCGGCTTTCTGAACAAGAAAAAGAAAAAAAAAGCAATAAGATTACCGTTGAGGAATCTATTCAAAACAAAATGTATTTCTGTATTGTTCGACATAAGAATATATCATTCTTGTAACGGTGATATTCAGTTTGCTACCTTTTTATAATGCCTTAAAATTTTTGTTAGAAATATAAAAATAAAATATTATTACTTTTATAGAGAAAAACCCATAATTAAATTTTATAAATTTTTCCTTATGAAACTAATAGGACAGATTAAAAGCAAATGATATTTTTGCATTATAGAGAATAAAAATAAATCCTTGTCATAAGACAATTCAACAATTGAGTACAGTTTGTTACCCTTTTCAATTGTTTTTATAATGCTTTAAAATCATCGTTAGAAATATTAATACAAATTATTATTAGTTTTATAGAGAAAAATCCATAATTGCGTTTTATAAATTTTTCCTTATAAAACTGATAGGAAGCAAATGATATTTTTGCTTTGTAGAGAATAAAAATAAGTCCTTCTCATGAGAGAATTCAACATTTGAGCACAGTTTGTTACCCTTTTAAATTGATTTTATAATGCTTTAAAATTGCCGTTAAAAGTATTAAAACAAAATATTATTATTTTCATTGAGAAAAACCCATAATTGCATTTTATAAATTTTTCCTTAAATAGTACCAGTACCAGTTGAAAACAAATGTTATTTTTGCATTGTAGAGAATGAAAAAAAAAATCCTTCTCATAAGACAATTCAACAATTGAGTACAGTTTGTTACCTTTATGAATTGTTTTTATAATGCTTTAAAATTGCTGTTAAAAATATTAAAACAAAATATTATTAGTTTTATAGAGAGAAACCTATAACTGCATTTTATATTGCTTTCACTTTTTAAATTGTTTTCATAATGCTTTAAAATTGCTGTTAGAAACATTGAAACAAAAGTTTATTCGTTTTATAAAATAAACTCTAAAAAATTGCATTTAATGCATTTTTCCTTATAAAACTAATAGTACCAATTGAAAGCAAACGATATTTTCTGCATTGTTAATTATAGGTAGGTAGGAACTTTATTAACGTCGGGCTGTTGGTGACGGTCTGGGAAACATCCGTCAGAGGATGATCCGAAGGCATGTCATCGCAATTTTAATCCTCTACTTTGACAGCTCGACGACCAGCGCGTGAAGTCGAGCACGTTACGGTAGAGCAATTTAACGAGGACAGATGCCGCGCACACTTAGTCTCTAAGCAGGTTGATCAAAGTGGTCACCCACCCGCTAACTGACAGCAGCTAGTGATGCTTGACTCTGGTGTTCTACTGGGAACATTGAATTTTTTAGATATTTCGCTAAAAAATTAAAAATCCAAAATCAAAGAAAAAGATATTTCTGCCTTGTTGAGCATAAAAACAAATAATTCTCGTAACACAATTCAACAATTTGTTACTTTTTAAATTGCTTTAATAATGCTTTAAAATTATTGTTAAAGTATTAAAACAAAATAGCATTAGGCTTAAAACGAAAAATATGAAATTGCATTTTTAATTTAAATAGTAAGACGTGAAAGACACTTAGAGATGAAATGAATGGAAAACGCTTTGCACTATAAATTTAATATTTTGTGCTAAAAATGTCATATTTCGAGCTATTAAATGTGAGATTTCTTGATATAAATTTGATACTTCAAATTTAATGCAAAAAAAAAATTTTTTTTTTACGCATTTAAACTTGATATATGTGAAATGGGAAGCTTTTTGCTATAAATTTCATAACTCATATAACAAATTTAATGTTTTGTACTACGCATACTTTAATAAGGTGTAAAAAAGCTTACTATACACGACGAATTGAAATAGAGCACCACTAAAAAAATTGAAACTTTCTGATGCAAATTTTATTCTTCAAAAAATAAATCCAATGCCTTATACTATTCAGTACTTTGTACCATAAATTTCTTTTATACGAAAACTTACAATTCAATTTCATAGAAAAATAAAGCATGGTATTTAAATGCAGAAAATGAATATTTTTTAACAAAGAAATGTGTGTTTTGTCATCGCTGCACATAAATGCTGCAAAAAATATAATTACTGAGTTTATATAAAGATTTAACTCGCAGACTTGTCTCAAGGAGCATAGAGTAAGGCCTGCATGCAAACCAATTTTTCATTTAAATCAATAAAAAGTTATAAATTCCAAAAACAAACAACAAAAATTTAGAAACATGCAACAAAGGGCAGTTCGCATTCAAGAGTAAAAAATTTTAAAGAAAATAATCAAACAGAATTATAAAAACTTAAAAGCAGTTTGTAATTAATGAAATTTATTAGGTTTTCTTATCATCATTTTATTATATGTAATATTAATAAACTTAGTGAGCACTTGATACAAGTTCTTTAAGGAAAGAAAAATAATGTATTTTTCATTAATTTTAAAATATATAATAGTGATAACTGATCAAGGAGCAATTCAACAATATGTGTTTATTTTGCACACAATGCAAAATGCGTATTTTAAAAAATAGTAAGTGCTCAAACAGTGCTTTTGAAAATTAGGCATTGCTCAAAAATGCGCGTTTAAGGAACTAGACATAGCTGGAAATGCTGATTTTAAAAATTGAATGTAGATCGAAGTAAATGTTTGAAAAAATGGTCGTAGCTGAAAAGGTATAATTTGGCGTAGCCCAAATTGACATATTTGGCATAACTGTTAAATTAATTTGGCATAGCCCAAAATGAGTCTTTTCAATGTTAAGCAATGAAACCGAATTTTTAATTCTTAAAATACTTTTAGAGAAAAGGAAAACAACGCGTACCAAATCCATTAAAATATTTGCTTGATTTTCTTCATCTTTATTCATCGTGCACCACAGATTTCATGAACACTTTGTCGACGAAAAAACTCCCTTAAAGCAACTGAAGTCTATTGAATAAGGATTTAAATTAAAAGAATGTAAAAAAGTGATTTATGCATTACTATTTTTTATTTACTAGTTAATTCTTTTGGAATCCAACAGCCATACGCATTTTGAGCTATGTCCAATGTATCAACTTGAATAACAAGTTGTTGTTGGCTGAGCTAGTACATTGGATTCTGGGTAAAATTGGATAGTCAATCGATGAAACACCGGTAGATTTTAAACAACTTTGATAAAAAAAACAGCACTATGTCAAAACAGTAATTTACTGAAATTTATTATCTATACTAGTTATTGTAAATTAAGGAAAAATTACAAAAAATAGTGATAACTTTCCCAAACATAAGCCAATCTTAATGAAAATTGAATATGTTGTCAAATCAGAGTTGCTAAGTAAAACTGCAATATGTGAATTAGTAAGCGATGTAATGGAATGGCGTCATATGAAATGAATATAAAATTGTATGTTTGATAGCAAGCCTGCGAATTTTGCAAGCTTGCGAATCTCTAATTTATTTTTAAATTAGAAATTTGAGATAACCAATTTGTAACAATGACCTTCTGGTATCATTTCTCCGAAGAACTGCGATTGAGATTGAGAATTGCAAAGAATTGCGATTGGAAGACTAGAGGCAAGACAAAGTCAGGTAAAAGTAACCCGATGGCTAAATGTGAGTTCTTCTGTGGTTCATAGACTTTGGAAACAATTTCCAACCACAGGTTCAGCATCCAGATGGTTCAGCTAAGGACAGTCAAATGCTATGCTAGCGCCAGTTGTCGATATTTGTCGTTATGTGGACGAAGAAATAGAAGTCAGATCCACTCTTAGTGCAACAATCGGAAGATTGGTGTCAACGTCTACTGTGCGTAGAAGGTCTTACGAAAGTGGTTTGCTTGCTAGGTGACCAGCAATTTGAGTACTGCTATTGTCGTGTCATTGAAGGGAGCGGTTTAGGTGGAAGCAGCAGCATGTCGACTGGACGGCTGACCAATGGCGGACTGTTCTTGTAGGGAATGAGTCCAGGTTTAACCTCCAAGCGATAGCAGGCGTTGTTTGATTTGGAGAAAACCTGGAACTCGATATCATCCATCAAGCATCCGGGAAAGAGATGCATACCAAGGAGGCAGTGCCTATGTGTGCGGTGGTATCACTTTGGGTGGACACTTGCCTTCATGTCTTTCCACGTCGAACAGTGAATGCTCACGTGTATAGTGATGACATTCTTGATGTTTATGTTTGCTTTTATTCTGGTACAAAATTAGATGATTTCGTGCTACAGGATAATAACGCAACAGAGCACAGGACTCGCATGCATCGTGGATGATTATCTCAGAGCAACAAACAATTCCGCTCATGGAGAGGCTAGCTCAATGACAAGACTTGTTTGAGATGTTTTAGGAAGATGAGCAGCTGCTCTCAATCCTCCTCCCCAGACTCCTGCCATGCTTGCAATTACTTTACAAGAGCAATGGCTCACGCTTCCAACTGAACTGGTAATTCGCATAATTAAAAACATCTCACATTGCTGTGTGTGCTGCATTACTACTAGAGGTGATTTACCTTTGTTATTCCGAACTGGTACATCTGATTTATTCATTTCATACCTAAGTTTATTTCTGTAACATCATAGGACTGGTAAATAACTTGTATGTTATTTTATACTTTATTATGTGCCAGTTTCATTAAATTCTATAAGTAACTTTTTGAGTAATGGTCATTTGGGGAATTTTCCCTTAATTTATAATAACCAGTGTATATTCCGATTCAATTTCGGATGAAATCATCTGATCTTTTAATAAAAAATCTTCAATAAAATCCAACTCTTATATTAAAACTCTACAGGAAACTCGTTTTAATTTCCTTTCTTTCTCAAACCTTCTGTCAATTCTGATGGGAAAAATATCCTTTAAGGATCTTTGATATAAAGCAGGCTAGATTTTATATTTTTATCTTCTTTAAAATATTTGAAGATATTTACTTAGTAAAGTGTCTGTTTGACTTGTCTTTCCAATTTTTTCTTGACGTGCAGAGTCTGCATTATATATTTACAGATACGTACTAGACATTTATTTATTTATTTTCAGAAAACACGTTTTGAATAGTTGGGACCTTATTATAATTCTATCTATATTATATATGCATTTCAATTATCTTTTATAATCGAAAAGGAATTATAAGATTATGGATAATGTAAATGCATTTTTCAGCTTGATATAATTATTAAATTTTATATCCTCCTGCTTTAAGTTTTTGCTATCTTTGAAATTTTATGAAAATGGTTTTTTAAAAATGACTTCAGTTTATAAACTAAATAAATTTGAAACAAATAATAGTTGAACTTTTTTTATTATAATAATAATATTATGATAATCTGTAATGAATTAATAATTATATATAATAAAAAGATTAGATGCAATATAATTAATATATATGCAAAATTTTTTCAAATATGTTAATACTAGGCAATTTTATGCATAATAGTGTGCATTTTTAATGGCTTGCCCGTCTGGCCAAAATGATTTTCTCAGTATGTATTGCATTAATTTCTTCAAACTATTTTAGTAGCGATAATAATATAAAAAAAATTAAAAGCATTAAAAATTCACTCGAATTATGTGTTTCTAATAATCTTGTCTTTGCTGGTCACCGGTGACCTCCGTGGCGCAATGAACAAAATCAGTGTCGGTCATCGGTGACTCCCAGGACATTCAACGTATTAAGGAAACCCACCGTGCATGAAAATGGTTAACTCAATCCAAATTCATGCAAAAACGTAAATATGAACTTAGGTATTAACTACATCCTTTAAGTGTTAGGCTTTCAATATATTGTTATTTCCTTACTTTTCTTTTACTTCGTAATTATTTCTTTTAAAAAAAAGTAGAAAATCACTTAATATCGGTACATTTCGGTGTGACATAAGTTGATGTGAAAGGTTAAGGTTTTTGCCTGTGTTTGTTAGCTTATCTGCTTGACTGTCTTGTAACTCCCGAAAAGAGTTTGTGATAAGGTCTTGGAGGATAAGAAATACTGGATACACGGGCAACCTTTAACAACCAATGTTAGAATTCAAAGATTTGATATGGATATCACACGAGAGAAAAATAATAGCTACCGTAAACGTAACCTCCACTTTATCCTTAACTCTAAAGGCAATTTCGTAGTTCGGAGTTGCAGATAGGGTTGCTTAATTGCCCAAATGGTTGATCGTTATACGGTTACCATTTTTTGTTACTTATCTTAACTTTTGGCTTTAATTTTTATTTTTTCATGTGATGCTATCTTATATTTTCTCAACGACGTTTGTAAAGGGAAGACAAGTAAATAGCAAATGCTCTAGAATTGATATCTGTTTAATTTTACGTACTAACTTAATTAATTTAATGCATTAACAAAATTTCATCCGATCATCCTCTTCATCAACGTCGCCGCCATTTTTATTTACATTTGACGTCATTAATAGAATTGAAACGTCATAAAAAGCAAACCAAGTGTGAGTTGCTCTAATTTATAGGCAATTTTTCTCTCAAACGGAGAGAAGCAGTTGCTGATATTTCGGGCAACTGTGATTTATATATCACATAAGGATTTTTGAGTAATTTTTGGAGAAAGTGGAATATACATTTACCCTCACGGTTAACTTGACGGTTGCCTATAATTTTCATAGTGGGATATACCCATTAATGACCAATATTATATACCATATACCAATTAATGCGAGGGAATTAGCATTATGCATTTTTGCAAATTTTATACTGAATATTCTGTGTTTACAATTATTTAAAAGTCGATGTTTGCAAGATTGCTGTTATATTTGATCAAAAACGAGTTTCACTGGAAGTTTACTGTCAATTTTTATTCATTTTCTTATGAAAGCACAAGCAAAATCAACTTGGAAGGCATGTGAGGATAGCAACGCTTAATTATAATTTTCAAAGCTGTTTGAAACCACATGTTTATAGTAATGCTTTTTTTAAAAAGAGTTTTGATGTATCATAATTAAGTAAACAAACAGTAATTAGCATAAAATAAACTAAGTTACTTGAAAAAGTGCAAATTCGTAGGGAATATGTCAATTTTTATTCATTTTCTTATGAAAGCACAAGCAAAATCAACTTGGAAGGCATGTGAAGATAACAACGCTTAATTATACTTTTCAGAGCTGTTTGAAACCACATGTTTATAGTAACGCTTTTTTTTAAAAAGAGTTTTGATGTATCATAATTAAGTAAACAAACAGTAATTAACATTAAATAAACTAAGTTACTTAGAAAAGTACAAAATCAAAGGGAAAATCGAATGATTTGTGTTAAATCTTGACAATGATGAGTAGGCTGTGATCAATAGCATTATTTTCGTTGGTGAATGACACTGTTGTGAGCTGAGTTAATCTTTTTTTAAGAATTGTAATTCTAAAAATAAGTTTTTTAAAACATAATGATATAAAGTAAACAAAAGGAGCATGAAGAGTAAAACAAAGAAAAATTAAAGACATATGAAAAAGGGGAAATAATAAGTAAAAAATAACAAACAGTTTTAAAAAAAAAGAATAAAAAAAGGATGAAATTTTATTTAAAAAACCGGGGAAAACCGTGTTTTTTTCCCCGTGTTTTTTTCCCTGTTTTTTCCCTTGTTTTTTTCCCCCGGTTTTTTAAATAAAATTTCATCCTTTTTTTATTCTTTTTTTTTAACTGTTGTTTGTTATTTTTTTCTTATTATTTCCCCCTTTTTCATATGTCTTTAATTTTTCCTTGTTTTATTCTTCATTTTGAACTTATCTAATGGGTTCTGTTTACTTGCAGCTTAAGCGCAATAAATGAAACTTATTGTTTTTCTTAACTTTCT
>NC_092212.1:57958420-58020578 GCF_043381705.1 Parasteatoda tepidariorum
ACGTGGCTTGCCCGTCTGGCCAAAATGATTTTCTCAGTATGTATTACATTGATTTCTTCAAACTATTTTAGTAGCGATAATTATATAAAAAAATTAAAAGCATTAAAAATTCACTCGAATTATGTGTTTCTAATAATCTTGTCTTTGCTGGTCACCGGTGACCCCCGTAGCGCTTCAAACAAAATCAGTGCCGGTCATCGGTGACTCCCAGGACATTCAACGTATTAAGGAAACCCACCGCACATGAAAATGGTTAACTCAATCCAAATCCATGCAAAATCGTAAATATGAACTTAGGTATTTACATTTGACGTCATCAATAGAATTGAAACGTCATAAAAAGCAAACCAAGTGTGAGTTGCTCTAATTTATAGACAATTTTTCTCTCAAGCGCAGAGAAACAGCTGCTGATATTTCGGGCAACTGTGATTTATATATCACATAAGGATTTTTGAGCAATTTTTGGAGAAAGTGGAATATACATTTACCCTCACGGTTAACTTGACGGTTTCGTTGCCTGTAATTTTCATAGTGGAATACACCCATTAATGAGTTCTTCCGAGGGAACTAGCATTATGCATTTTTGCAAATTTTATACTGAATATTCTGTTTTAACAATTATTTAAAAGTCGAGATTGCTGTTATATTTGATCAAAAACGAGTTTCACTGGAAGTTTACTCTCAATTTTTTTTTTCATTTTCTTATGAAAGCACAAGCAAAATCAACTTGGAAGGCATGTGAAGATAACAACGCTTAATTATAATTTTCTAAGCTGTTTAAAACTACATGTTTATAGTAACGCTTTTTTTTAAAAAGAGTTTTGATGTATCATAATTAAGTAAACAAACAGTAATTAACATAAAATAAACTAAGTTACTTAGAAAAGTACAAACTCGTAGGGAATATGTCAATTTTTATTCATTTTCTTATGAAAGCACAAGCAAAATCAACTTGGAAGGCATGTGAAGATAACAACGCTTAATTATAATTTTCAGAGCTGTTTGAAACCACATGTTTATAGTAACGCTTTTTTTAAAAAGAGTTTTGATGTATCATAATTAAGTAAACAAACAGTAATTAACATAAAATGAACTAAGTTACTTAGAAAAGTACAAATTCGTAGGGAATATGTCATTTTTTATTCATTTTCTTATGAAAGCACAAGCAAAATCAACTTGGAAGGCATGTGAAGATAACAACGCTTAATTATAATTTTCAAAGCTGTTTGAAACCACATGTTTATAGTAACGCTTTTTTAAAAAAGAGTTTTGACGTATCATAATTAAGTAAACAAACAGTAATTAACATAAAATAAACTAAGTTACTTAGAAAAGTACAAATTTATAGGGAAAATCGAATGATTTGTGTTAATTCTTGACAATGATGAGTAGGCTGTGATCAATAGCATTATTTTCGTTGGCGAATGACACTGATGTGAGCTGAGTTAATCTTTTTTTAAGAATTGTAATTCTAAAAATAAGTTTTTTAAAACGTAATGATATAAAGTAAACAAAAGGAGCATGAAGAATAAAACAAAGAAAAATTATAGACATATGAAAAAGGGGAAATAATAAGTAAAAAAATAACAAACAGTTTAAAAAAAAAAGGATGAAATTTTATTTAAAAAACCGGGGAAAACCGTGTTTTTTTCCCCGTGTTTTTTCCCCCGGTTTTTTAAATAAAATTTCATCCTTTTCTTTTATTTTTAAAACTGTTGTTTGTTATTTTTTTCTTATTATTTTCCCCTTTTTCATATGTCTTTAATTTTTCCTTGTTTTATTCTTTATTTTGAACTTATCTAATGGGTTCTGTTTACTTGCAGCTTAAGCGCAATAAATGAAACTTATTGTTTTTCTTAACTTACTTCGTGTTTTCTTGTATTTATTTATTTATTATATGTATATATAAATATATATATATATATATATATGATTACTCACACTTTTGTATTCTTATGTTCTGCTTTGACTATACTGATACAATATTAGAATATAACTTTTTCTTATTTTGTTTTGCGGCTTTTTATTTTCCTCTTAAATATTTTTCAGAAATATTTTACTTATTAATACGTTTTCTCTTTCAAAATTTAGATACTTTTCCAGTGTTTTCTTTGTATTTTTATATACATTAACCATAAGGGGTTCAGTTTACAGCCTTCTTAAAATATATATTATCAGTTAGCCCCAATCAGAGCTTTTCTGTGATCTAGTAAAATTATGAGTGATTGACACACCGCAAATTTCACCTGTCTATTTATGCATGCAAATTGCTATTCCCCTCAGATATTGCGGTCAGAAAACCACTCATGAGTAACCGATCAGAATTGCTGGAATATTCAATGCAAAATGCATGCTAATAATTATAGAACACTCTCTAATCAAGTAATGGTCAGTTCTATATAGAACGGACACCGATGTAGGACTGAAAGTGAAAGGTAAGCGCCCCCGTAAGCCGAAAACTATGGATGATTTAATGAGACAGACTTGTGCGTGGCAAGTTTCTGGCGACTTGTTTCAGGCGAATCTGTAATATGTCGCTTCAGTTCATTGAGTGACTTGCGGGATTGGAGCTGCATATTTGTCATTGGAACTAGATGGTCATGTGATATTGAGTAATATTTGAAATTTATTTCTGAAGTGATGAAACGCATTGCTTAAAGGATGCCAATTGATTTTCAAATATTATGCTGCTGATGGAAATGAAAATGGAAAACAGTAAGATTAAGTTAAGAAAAACAATTGAAATCAAAGATACGAAAGCTTCATAAGTCTTTTTTTTAATTTTCTTCATTCTTGATGTTTCAAATTTAAAACAAATTATCAAAATGGTTCAGATAATATTTTGTAAGAAGAAATTTATTTCTGAAGTGATAAAACGAATGACTTAAAGGAGACTAATTCATTTTCAAATAATATGCTGCTGATGGAAATGAAAATAGAAGACAGTAAGATTAAGTTAAGAAAAACAATTGAAATCAAAGACCGGAAAGCTTCAGAAGTCTTTTTTTTATTTTCATCATTCCTGATGTTTCAACTTTAAAGCAAATTATGAAAATGGTTTTGATAACATTTTGTACGAAAAAATTTATTTCTGAAGTGATAAGAGCATTGCTTAAAGGATGCCAATTGATTTTCAAATATTATGCTACTGATGAAAATGAAAATCGAAAGCAATAAGATCAAATTAGGAAAAACAATTGAAATCAAAGATAGGAAAGCTTCATAAATCTTTTTTTATTTTCATCATTCTTAATGTTTCAACTTTAAAAGCAAATTATCAAAGTGCTTTATATAATATTTTACATAAAGCTTTTGTTTAAATTATGCGTCAATTCCATATCCACTTTGAGATATGGATTTATAATGAAATATATTATAACAGATTATAACAGAAATATCTTTTTCTGTCCTGTTACACTTGTAGTACCTTCTGTTTGTAACAGAAAAATCTGGAGATGTAGCAGATTGAAAAGTTTGAAATATATCGATGAAAATGAATTACTTAAAAGGTTAATGTCGTCTTTTAAATGAAGGTTTTAATTAAATAGTGAGGAATATTAAGATATAATGTTGAATATAATTTTAAATTTTCGAACAAAAATGGTATGTTATTTGTCAAAGAAGTTAGGGCTGCTTAGTTTTCTTTCAAAATTAGAAAATTGAGTATCTTTTTATCACAAGCGGATTTTTCCTAAATTTCTATCTTTTTGAAATTTATTCTTTAGTTTCTAATTTTCGCAGGGACAAGAAAAAAATATAAAAATTACAGATGTCGTCATTTAATACTTAGTAAGCTGCATTTTCGAATTAAGATTAGGTAGTTCACGGTATTCACTACAATCGGAACTGTGATGGCTATAGGGATCGAACATCTGCCTTAAAATGAGGTGAACCGGGTACGAATCCCAACGATGTACGATGGATATGAATTCCGCACCCGGCTTGTACCAACCACAATGCTGACGTGAAATATCCTCAGTGATAGAAGGATCATGAATTAGAGTCCCCTTGCCATCAGGGTAACCGTGAGTTTCTCGTGGTCTTCCTCTTCATGAAATGCAAATGCGAGTAAGTTCCATCAAAAAGTCCTCCACGAAGGAAAATTTCTCCTCATACTTGATCCAGGAGTTCCCTTGTCTTCCGGATTGTGTTCAAAATTACATGGTTACGGAGTTAAACATTAGTAGTCGTACACCCAAAAATTGGGTAGGCTGTTCAACGACGACTATAAAAATAAAGTAAAATATTCACTGCAATCAGTATTTTTAAATATAAAGCATAATACTGGCATTTTTTGTTTTATTTCTTCATTGCGTTAAGTAAATAAATAAAGTGATTAAAACTTTCTTAAAAAAAGCTTACTTTAAGTACATTTAATGGTTTCATATTATTGTTTATTTCATTCATTCAAAAGTTTTACTGTCGCTAGTTGAAAAAAAGAAAATAAATAAGGAAAAAAGCCGTTACTAGTGCGATGTATTAAATGAGTATTACTTATGCCTAAGGGGAAAAAGTTTCTTACATTTCATGTGTTATTTTATCAGGTTTAAAATTTTAAGAGAACAGGAAAATAACAATTCGAGAACTAATTTAAAATACTTTGAGAAAAATAATTTTCTCAGTT
This sequence comes from Parasteatoda tepidariorum, assembly GCF_043381705.1. NCBI lineage: Eukaryota > Metazoa > Arthropoda > Arachnida > Araneae > Theridiidae > Parasteatoda > Parasteatoda tepidariorum. Next base: position 57,963,045 of record NC_092212.1, read on the forward strand.
TATAACATGCCTGTGAAAGCTACACTCTAAAAACTGTACCTCTTAAATAAAAGGCACAAGCTAAATGTACCCTTCATTTTCTCGTGTTAGAGGCACTTAACTAGTGTGCCTTTAAAAATGAGAGGCACAACAAGAAATGAAAGGCACCAAAGCAAACACGAGTCAATGCGCGGTACGAAAGGATTTTACCGGTTCCCTGTGCCTCTCAAATAGGCTTCAATTCTTTTTCTTCGGTACGATGTAACGGAGAAGAAGCGCATGCGCACATCAATGAGATATTTTATGACGAAATACAAATAATAAAAGCAGACGATAAAATTAGAACACCAGAAAGTTGTTGATTTTTTAGAATTAGTTTTGTGTGGAATTTGAGTTTTCATATTACCCGTTACGGGTTTATCTAGTTTGTTTTATGATATTTTATCTATCCCGTTACGGGTGAGTTTTCATATATCCCGCTACGGGCACTTTTTCTAGTTTCCTTTATAAGATTTAACTATCCCGTTACGGGTACTTTATATTTGTTATTGTATTTGTTGTGGTGTGAAATAAATGTTTTTNGTGCCTCTGAAATCAGAGGTACAGTTTTTAGAGTGTACTGAAAAAATTCAATATCAAATGAAATTTAGAGAACTTCTGCTTATTAAAGTATAGTTTGGCAACAGTTATGAAAGGTTATACGATATACAATTGTGGAATTGCTTTTTTTTATTAGATTAATGAAAATTCCTGGATTTTGTAGGTTCATTGATTTCTAAACTATACTATCGGCAAACGAAACCTTTAAGCATTATTTATAAAACGATAAGTAACGTTTTGCCCCCAGAAAATTGCTCGCATTTATATAGTATATATTTTTTTTAGTACTTGCCGCAAACGTATTACATACTTCAACTGAGAGCTAATTTAAACAGTGTTTGTCTTTACTGACCACGTACAACAATGGCTCGCTCTTAACAATCGTACGTACCAGAAAAATAGAGTAATACTTTGCGCATTGTAGACTAATGCAAAAAATGAAGTGAAAATGCCTAAATGAAAGCACATAAATTGACATAGTTCTAGTTATCTCTATAAGCAGCTCTATGAACAAGAACCTTTCTCAGAGTCTAAACGTCTAATAAAGTTAGAGAAGTTTAGAGACAAACGCTCTTAACAATCGTACGTAACAGAAAAGAAAAAGGGTAATACTTCGCGCAGTGTAGAATAATGCAAAAAATGAAGTGAAAATGCACAAATGAAAGTACATAAATTGACATAGTAGTATAGTTCTCTCTATAAGCAGCTCTATGAATAAGAACCTTTCTCAGAGTCTAAGCGTCTAATGAAGTTAGAGAAGTTTAGAGACTAGCGCTCTTAACAATCGTATTTAACGGAATAGAAAAAGGGTAATACTTCGCGCAATGTAGACTAATTCAAAAAATGAAGTGAAAATGCACAAATGAAAGCACATAAATTGACATAGTATAGTTCTCTCTATAAGCAGTTCTATGAACGAGAACCTTTCTCAGAGTCTAAACGTCTTATGAAGTTAGAGAAGTTTAGAGACAAACGCTCTTAACAATCGTACGTAACGGAAAAGAAAAAGGGTAATACTTCGCGCAATGTAGACTAATGCAAAAAATGAAGTGAAAATGCACAAATGAAAGTACATAAATTGACATAGTATAGTTCTCTCTATAAGCAGCTCTATGAATAAGAACCTTTCTCAGAGTCTAAGCGTCTAATGAAGTTAGAGAAGTTTAGAGACTAACGCTCTTAACAATCGTACTTAACAGAAAGGAAAAAGGGTAATACTTCGCGCAATGTGGACTAATGTAAAAAATTAAGTGAAAATGCACAAATGAAAGCACATAAATTGACATAGTATAGTTCTTTCTATAAGCAGCTTCATGAACAAGAACCTTTCTCAGAATCAAAACGTCTAATGAAGGTAGAGAAGTTTAGAGACAAACGCTCTTAACAATAGCACGTACCAGAAAAAAAGAGTATTGCATTGTAGACTAGTGCAAAAAGTGAAGTGAAAATGAACAAATGAAGGTACATAAATTGACAGAGTATAGTTCTCTCTATAAGCACCTCTACTAACAAGAGCTCTATGAACAAGAACCTATCTCAGAGTCTAAACGTCTAATGACGGTAGAGAAGTAAGGAGACAAACACTTGTAAACTGGTTTAACTAATAGGGACTGAAAAATAAGTTTGATCAAGGAAATAACAATGTTGGCATAAGAAACAGGCGTGAAACAGGTGGAAATCCCAGGGTGCAGCAGATTAAAATGAACTTCCAAATATTGGAAAATGGTGGAATGATCAGATGATCATTCTTAATTCCCCGCTGTTATTTCTTTGTTTATACTTAATCCTCTGTCCCTGTTAATGAAATCACTTTACACGTGCTTATCTCTTTTCTTTTCTATCTTCATATGACGTTCAGACACTAAGGAAAAATTTTTGTTTATAAAACTGAAACTATAGTACAATGTTGATTCATGTACTTTCATTTGTGCCTTTAAACGTTGTTTTTTGCTTCACACATACATTCGGTGTGTACATCACGATCATTCAAGGTTATCGATTTTTTTTGTAATTTGTCACATCGCTAATTTATTTTATCCCACCATTCGTGAATTCTATGAATACTATAGACTCTGTCGACCTGGAAAACCCCGGTTTTCAGATAATTTTGAACATTTAATGGCCCAAACACATGCTAAATCAGAGATAGATAATGCTATATGCAAATACTGTAAGGCTGTACCTTAACATGTGATCTGGGAAATATGGTCCCCATAGCTTGGTCAAGAGAATGGTCCAAAGTTTGGACCCTTTTATGTTAATTCTATTTTTTTGTCTTTTGCGCAATAATCTCGAGAACTTTTAAAGCAAATTGAAAGATTTTTAAACACAATTATAAATTTCCAAAGAAAATTACATACAAAAAATATCTTAATGAATACTTATTAGTTTTAATTTTTTTATTTAATAACAGTCAAAAAATTTTTTAACTGTTAGGTACAAAATTTTTTGCAGTATTTTAAAAGGATGTAATTTTACATGGCAAAATTTTAGTGAAATCGGTTGAATATTCCCTAAAAACAATTTAAAAAAAAGCAGCTTCATTAAAATTTGATTTCTCAGAAACTATTAGACCGATTTCACTCAAATCTTCTATTTTACCATGTAAAATTATATTCCTTAAAATGATGCAACAAATAGCGTACCTTAAGTTCTTTCGACCATTATTAAGTAAAACAACAAAAAATAATAAATATTTATTAACCGCTAGATTTTGCATGGCATTATCGTTGGATAAATGAATTTTATAATTGAGTGCAAATTCTTTTAATCAACTTAAAAAGTTCTCGAGACATGGTAAAGTACGCAAAAAGTAAAATGGTAAAAATACGCAAAAAGTGAAATTAACATTAAAGTTTCCAATCTTTGAACCAAACTATGGGGACCATATTATGCCGATTGAGGCTGCCCCCTATATTTTAGGAGTTTAAAATTCAAATCCGTTGACAAAAAGGTAGGTTTATTCAGGGAAAGAACGTCTTTGCGTCTGATTTCGTACCTTAAAATATCATTTGCACTAATTAATTAACATATTTCAGGTTTCCCCCTCGAATCATTGAGTTCCTGAACGTGAAGATCCGATCATTAGATCTAAAGTTATTCAGATTGGTCCGTTTTTTATTTTGCGCCAACATTAGCTAAAACCTATTTGAAGCCAAACATTAGCTAAAGTTGGCACTCAGCTATATCAGGGTGCCAGTCATAGAGCCAGTAAATGGACCGTGCAACACTCATTTTACCGTATGAGCTTCAGGAGTCATAAATAAAACTCGTAATTGACTTACTATCCCTGTTTCTGATTCCCTATTACTGATGAAATTTTCATCAGACTTTTATTAAATAATTTTTTTCAGAAACCTTTGAAAAGATTTAAAAATGTAACATTTGCGAACAAGATAAAATGTATCATTAAAGAAAATAGTGAAAATTTTTTTTAATTAAATATTAATTTTTTCCAGATTCCATGACGGAAAATTTTTTGAAACCATTTTAAGTGAATTGAAATATTTATGGAACATACTCGTACAGGAGCATAAAAATGCTTTAAAAATTATTCGCATCCTGTAAGCTTTTCGATATTTATTTTAAAAGAATTCCAATGTTCGTCCCTTTTGGGACATTTTTCAATTTCAAGTAATGTTTCTGCTCTATCTTTACAGCTATTGGTTAAATAAGCTCTTTAAAAATACAGTTTAATATGGTAAAATAAAATATATTTTTTCTTTGTAGAAACATCTAAGCTATTTTTAATAAAGACGTTTTTAATCAATTGAAAAGATTAATCGTTGTTTAATGGCCTCAATTTTTAAGGGATTACATATGCTTAAAATAACTATTATTTTCGCAAGTTCTATAATAAAAAAGATCACAATATTCTGCAGTGAATTATTAGTGATGTTTTAATCCTACAATTTTAACAATTACATTTTTTTTCCTTGCAGCTTTGAATAAAATACAAAATCTATAAGTCAAATTTTTTCGACTTCAATCTAAAGGTCTGATTACTTACAATTAATTATTGTACAATAAATTCACGATGGTATTTCTTTGAAAATGATTTAATTTTTTCAAAGTTTTAAATATTTACTTCTTTCTAAGAATACTTATTTCGCAAAAAATTAAAGATAATGTTAAATAAAATGAGTCTTAATACATTAAAACTTCTAAGAATTTTCTTTTCGTGTAATGTGATATTTTAAAAATAAGTTGTTAATCTTTTAAAGTAAATATTCTTGTAAAAAAAAGTTTCATACTTTTTTCGGAAAATTTTTTTTTAGTAGATTCTTAATAAAATTAAAATTAGTTTTAACCTATTCGTGTTTGAGAGGAAACATATTATTTTACTGTTCTTAAAAAATTACCTATTATACTATTCTTTAAAAATTTCATTTGTTTCAAATTATGCGATATATGTCATAGCAAATGGATTCTGGATTTCATACGATATGTAATTTAAAATTGAAATTGTTTTTTTTTGTTGTTGCAATTGTATTTGTTTATAATATGATTACATCAAAAATTTCAATTATTTGAGAAATTGGTAACATTAAATTTTCCGCTTTGAAAAAAGTATTTAGACTTTAACAGAATTGAGAATTAGCTGAACAGAATTAAGTAACAGAATTAAGAATTAAGAGCCAGTTTTTTAAGCCAGACTGGATAAAATACTTGGTATTTCTGATTTTGTTAAAATTTTCAGGTGTAAATTTTCTTGATGTAAAACCATAAGCCACGTGTGATTAGAACTGGCCAACCAATGCCAAAAGATGATATATTTTGTTTGTAATGTCCAGATTTGAAGTTTTCTAAGAAGGAACGAAAATCAATATTCTTAATATGGTTCCAGTTAGAAGCAGTTAACACACAGTGCTTAGCATGAGCATTCGTATGAACTCGTTCGTATGTTCCAATGAACGCATCAGTAAGCGTTAGCAATGCTCAATTTGAAGTTTTGGAAGTATGAACGAAATACAGAATTCTAAATACAATTCTAGTAAGAAACAGTAAACACATGGTACCTAGAATGAACATTCGTATGAACTCGTTCGTATGTTCCAATGAACGCATCAGTAAGTGTTAGTAATGCTCAAATTTGAAGTTTTGGAAAAGTATGAACGAAATATAGAATTCTAAATACAGTTCCAGTAAGAAACAGTAAACGCATGGTACCAAGAATGAACATTCGCATGAACTCGTTCGTATGTTCCAATGAACGCATCTGTAAGTGTTAGCAATGCTCAATTTGAAGTTTTGGAAGTATGAACGAAATATAGAATTCTAAATACAATTTCAGAAAGAAACAGTAAACACACGGTACCTAAAATGAACATTCGTATGAACTCGTTCGTATGTTCCAATGAACGCATCATTAAACGTTAGTAATGCTCAAATGTGAAGTTTTAGAAGTATGAACGAAGTATAGAATTCTAAATACAGTTCCAGTAAGAAACAGTAAACTCACGGTACCTAGAATGAACACTCGCATGAACTCGTTTGTATGTTCTAATGAACGTAACAAGTAATGCTCTAATAACAAGTCAGTCTCGTAAATATGAGCAGAAAACAGAAAACAAGAATTGGAGTAAACTCATGGTAGTGAATATTGTGCATGAAAAATCCATTTCATGTGTTGTGTCTTTTTAAGGATAATTTTCAAAATTGATAATATATAAAGTTCTGATGTTTTACCCTAATAAGTGAACTTTTTTTAATAAAACACAATAATGAGATTTTTCAATTTTAATTGAAAATATTGTTTAGTCGTAAAAGGAGCTTAAAATTTCATTGAAATTAAATTGATAAAAATAGTTTTAAGTGATTTTTTTAACAAAAACTTTTTTAATTATGGCTTAATAAAAACAAATATGCTTATCATGTTACAAACGTTTAGAATTCAAGTTTGTTGGAACAATAGTTTTAAAGAAAATGTCCATCTGGTGGTAAAAATTTGAAAAAAAGAACCGCTATAAGATACTACAAATAGTGCAAAAGCATAGTAAAAATAAATTTTGAAAAAGCATAAATTTTATGAAAATTAATCTAAAATAAAAGAGGAAATTGTGTTTTAATCATTAGCGTCTAAAAAGTTTTTTGGAAGTTAAAAGTAAAAATGGAATTTTTGACAAAAAACTTGAAGTAAACCTCTTTTAATCCATTTTGACGGTAAGTAAAGCTGAGTTTTCTTATCTCTTGTACAGAGAATTTTCCTCTAAAAAGCTGTTAAATATTCCTGAAATATTCTTTGCTTTATTATGTAAGGAATATGCTTAACTGATTATTTTAATTTGTTTTCAAAGGATTATAATGTTTTAAGGAAATTAACAATGCTGGGATAGATAGAAAAAACATTGGAGAAAATATCTTAACGTCTGCAAAATTTTTATAATGCACTAACAGCGTCAAAAAAGGTGGTTTTTCTTTTTAATTCTTTTTAACTTTTACGCGCTTTTTCTACATACACGACAAAAGAAATACTGGTAAAATTAACGTATTGTATGGTTTAGACATTTCTGGTAAAAAAGTAATTCTGTTTAAGAAACTGAAATAAACGGTATTTAAACCATTCAATTTTTAACTATCTTTTCATATGGTAACATTTCATCGGAAATTCTGGTTTTCAAAATCATGGTTTTAAAAACCACCCGTTTAGTGAAAAATACAAAACTGAAAAGCAATTTTAGCAGAATAAATGGCTTCTACGACATGTTAAGGTATCATGATGAAATTAACAGATTTTACCACATTTACCAAATTTTATTACATACTATAAAACCACATTTAATATTTAATTTTACTAAAATCAATACCAAAAGGCTTCAGTAAAAACTTCAGAGCTTATTTGGTGTTCTTACAGTGCTAGAAAAATAGTAAATTTCACCATATTCCGGTAGTTTTGATCATACTTTTTTCTCAATGTAACATTCTACCTTTTGGAATATAGTTCACTTCTTTTTCCCATAGACAATATTTTTAAGATCTTTAAATAACATTTTTACTATTATTTGTACTATTTGCTATTTTTTGTAAATTAAGACTAATTTGTGTCTATTTTAGCCTTGTTTCTTACTACCAAAATCAAAGTTATGTGCAAAAACGTTAAAATAAAAACATAGAACGGCTGTTTTATGGCCAATTACATAAAGCAAAAAGGAGTTCTAATACTTTTTCTCTAGAGACAATATTTATCTTAATTAAATTTCAAAAAACTTTCGAAATTTTTTTATATATACACATTATATATGCTTATTTATAGACTCTAGTTAGTTATAATTAAATTCTATATAAAACGCTGGGACAATATTTTCAATCCAAGAAATAGAATAATTAATTAACATTTAAAATTAAAAGTATAAAGTAATTACCCTTTATTAATTGACTTATGTCATTGTTAGCGAAAATATGGTGCATGTTTTAATTAAACTTTATTAGAGACTAAAAAAAAATCAAAACAAGATTTTAATTGAAACAAATGTAAATAACATTTTAATTATTCCTTAAACTACTTAAAATTATGCAAAAATGAAACTTTAATGCAGAAAAATGTTTGAAACCGAAATAATTTAGAAAGGATATGCAAACATCTCTAATTAAGTAAAAGCGAAATGTCGTTATCTGCAGATTTAATGGAAATGAATAGCTTAAAGGAATATGGGACGTTATAAAATACTCAAAATATTTTTGTTAATTTTTTAAGTGTAAGTGGTTGGAAAACGAAACGATTTTTTTATATTCTTAAATCTAATTTCTTGTCTAGTATACGCTTTTAGATTTTGTAAGCAAGCAAAAATATGTTTAATTAAAACGGCTAGACGAGTTTAGTTCATGAATTATTTTTCTTTTAAACTTACTAAGCATTTTCTGTCAACTAAGTCACATAAATTATATCATTTACTAAGGAATGACATTTTTTTAAAAAGAAAATCCTTCTAAACAGCCATAAAAAATTTATATATTTTTTCCTGCATTGCTTTAATTTTTTTAAAAAAATAATATTTTTTTCGTTAGTTCCTTCAAACGCAAAAAAAATTCTAAACTGAATGAAAAACAGTCAAAAACCCATTTTAAAGTTAAGAGAAGACGGTAGTGAGAAAATGTATTGAGTGTGCATAGGGGATGTTTAAAATTTTTTTCCTTTGTTAGATTTTTCTTTAAGCGTACTTTTTATTTGTTCAAATACGATTGAATAATTTGCATTATATCATAGATTCTAAATGTCACAAAATTGCCTATAAATGAATAAGCCTATGTTCTAAGAATAAATATAACGATTAGAGAGCTTACGTATATAATATATGTATTATGAAAACATTTTAGCACTATTTGGTATATATNCTATGATAATATGTATAATTAACTATGTTTTAGTTGAATTTATGAACTGTTACAATTGACCCCGTAAGTGGGGACAATTGTAACAAGTGCACGACTGTCAAAAATTGTTAATAACTAATATAATAATATTTAAAATCAGGTATTTATTTTTTTTCTAGTAGAGGATAGTCTACTTTACTCGTCTGTCAATTAAAATTAATAATATATTGGATTTTTTGTTAGTTAAAAATCGTTAAGTAAAAAATGTTACAATTGACCCCACTCTCCCCTACTTTCTGCGTAAGTTAGATATAATAATTTTAGTTGTGAAAAGAAAGACTCTTATTTGGAACATTTCCACTACTACACCTATGTCAAATCAATAAAGAAATCAAATTAAATTATTCAATGATAGCGGGCACAGAAAAAAAATTGTTGAAGTTATTTTTCTTTTGTGTATTATCAGTTTCTATCAGAAATATCCAGAGATGTAGTAGAGATCTAATAGAAATAGTATTGAAAAGTAACAGAAAATAAATCAATCTCACAACCCCTATAAAAGATGCGTAAAGCAGATACCATAGCTCTCTGGGTTTATTATCTTTAAAACGCCCATCATCTGCTTGGTGGTCAGGGAGCTGACCTCAAGGCAGAAATTTCCCGTGTTCGAGTCCCGTTTAAGGCTTTCCTTCTCTCCTCTGTCTTTCTTACTGTGGGAGTCAACGTTGGCCCACCTACTATGGTGCCTCTGAGAGAGGGGACAACAAGTCTGTCCTTCTAAGACCCGAAAGACGAAAGTCGATATCATATAATTTACAAAATCGGGATTTCCGATAAACTGTTACTATAACGAATAGAAAAAATATCAAATAAAGGACTCAACTACAGTACATTTTAGTATTTGAGTCAAAAAGTCAAAATTTTTTCCGTCAGAAATGTCTTTAGCAAGCAAAAATGGGTTTGTTTCTCGCAGTGTACTATCTAATAATTAATATGAGTTTTTAAAAATTAGATCTGAAAATGGATGTTGAAAATATATGAATTTAATTTGGATTGTCCCGAGGTTTCTCGATTCTGAGACAATCTTTCATCAATTCTCATTTTATTTTGCGTGTCGCCGATTCATTTTGTTACATCGAGATCTGAACGCCGATAACATCTATGTAGAGCGCTACGGGTTCTTGTAAATTTGAACTCTACATTCTGTCAATAATGTATTAATTTTAGCCTGAACAAAGCAGGAATTCCAGGTGAGAAGTTAAAGTGTTATGTCCGAATAAAGGAAGTTAATGTGCTGAGTGTGAATGAAGGAGTCATGCTTCATCACGAAAATACTGCGTATTAGCTTGTGGCAGAAATGATTCCTGAGGTAAGAAAAATTGACAAATAGACGAATGTCGCAAATATACAAAAAAGAAACTGAATTAAAAATATTCCTTTAATCCTTTGATAGAAATGGGACACCGGTGTCATTTTATATATTTTTTCCGTCGCGCTAAATAGAAGCAAAAATATATTTTGGTATTTTTTAATCATAAAAAACAGTCTAATGGTTATTACCAACAAAATCTGTTAGATTATCGGAATTATATGTTGTAATAAAATATAAAATTCAAAAAAGATTGCATGAAAAAAATTTTTTTTCATTCATATTCAAACATTTATCGGTCATTGATATGGAAAATTAAAGAAATTTAAATGATGAATAACTGTTTTTCTTAGATTTAAATAACTGCAAATAAGTGCAAACTTGAAAAATTTTTGTTTGGAAGAGAGCCGTATTTGGAAGATTTTAGCTTTAACACAGAAAGGGACACCGATGTTTCATGCTGTATTGTTCCATAAATTGCTAAAATGTTAAATAGAATATTTTTCAATGCTGTATTCAATGTTGCACGGCTATAAATGCTGCATTTCATAACCATAAATTGCTAAAATGTTAAATAGAATATTTTTCAATGCTGTATTCAACGATGCACGGCTATAAATGCTGCATTCCATAACCATAAATTGCTAAAATGTTAAATAGAATATTTTTCAATGCTGTATTCAACGTTGTACGGCTATAAATGCTGCATTTCATAACCATAAATTGCTAAAATGTTAAATACTAGAATATTTTTCAATGCTGTATTCAACGATGCACGGCAATAAATGCTGCATTTCCTAACCATAAATTGTTAAAATGTTAAATATAATATTTTCCACTTATTTTGACCTAATTTAAAACATAATATTAAAAAAAGTGAAAAAAAATATGTTCAATAAAAATTGTGCGTTAAAAGGTCAACTCATGTAATGTTTAATAAAAAAATAAATTATACAGTTACATTCGTTTCTTAAAATTTCTTAAAAATAAAGAAAACTCGCAGCGGATCAGATTTTTCATTGTAGATAAAAAATTTAAAACAAAAAAATGAAACATCTAATTTAATTTGTGATTCAACAAGAAAATCACAAGATACCTTTGCATAAATTTATCGAAAATAATCCAAAAAACTTTTAAATCTCAAACGCTCTCTTCTCTACGATGTTCTTTACCATTTTCGTTCGCAAATACAAACGGAATATTCCATAAAGTTTTCAACTTCGTCAAAGCTACATAACAGTATTCAACCGATTTCATCGATCACATTTTACAAATGCACTCACTTGAATGATGTAATTTGTCACAAACTACCATCCACAAAACCTCCACGAGGAACTATAGTGGAGGTTCTAGACGCAAATCTTCCGAAAGCGAGCTCCAGGACAGAATTGATTCGCATGGAAAAAAAATAAATGACATGGGTTAAAAAGAAGGGGAAACCGTCTGCCGAGTAGGGATTTAGGGAAAAATACCTATACCCAGAATTGAACTCGAAGGGTCCTTTATGTTATGCCACATTTATGTCTAGCAATATCGAATAAATATCCATTCTTTTTGAAAAAGTAGTTTATCATTGCGGGATAAAAAATTGGAAATTCATGCAAAATTGTTCCATCACTCTATTCCAATGGAGCTTTCTTTTTTTTCCCTTTAGCTATCTCCTTTAATTTTACTTGTCGTAAGTGCAAGAAATAATCAATATCACTTCGGTGGATTGCGGAGCGTTGTGTGTAATTGAGTGCAATACCCGAGATTGGGCCTATTCATGATGCAGCATCGTTTTCAACCTTTGCTCCATTTTTCATCTCTAGCGATGAGATGATGCTTTTAAAACATTTCTGGAAGCTTTTAAGAACCGGAGTAGAAAATAAATTTAAAAAGGGAGATGGTTAAGATTTTGTTTATTTTTATTTTTTATTCGTTACTTTTTGTTTTGCCCTTTGTTTTCTGTGAAAGGATCTGTTGGGCTAAGCGGATGAAAATCATCTCGGAAATTTCTCTGGAGAATATGCATTATAAAGCAAATGAATAGTATTGTTAACGAGTGAGTAAAGTTTATAAAAGAATAGAGTTTTAAAAATTTTAGCGAGGTTGTAGATAATGGGCTTTTGAAGTGAGAGAGAAATTACTATTATTGATTAGGTGTGAAAGTGGGAAAAATTTATCTTATGAGAAGCGTGGCATTTATTTTCATGCTATAAATATATGTGGTAAGAATATTACTCTAATACAAATAAAAAGGTTGAAGCTATATGAGTAGACAGAATTTCGAATTGTTCATGAGTGGTTTTCCTCCCTATGTAACGCTGCTGGTTAGTTCCACAAGAAATTCCTCCATGAAGGCAAATTTATCCCACTACTTGGTACACGAGTTCTTTCGTAGTCTGGATTAAGTTCAAAATTAAGAAGCTGCTTGAACATTGATGGTCGTAAACTTAAAATTGGGTTGGTTGTTCAACGACGCTAATAAAATTATTCATGAGAGAACCGTGATGGTTCAGGACACTTTTTTTTCTTTAAATTTGTTGTTTGGGATAGTGGTGGCTCTGAGTATACAGCGCTCGCCTCCCATTGAGGTAACCCGAGTTCGAATCCCAGCGATGCCTGATTGATACGAAATCTGACCACAGTGCTGACTTTAAATATCTTCAGTGGTTCACGTATCATGGGCTAGAGTCCCCTGGTCATCAGGCTAACCGTGAGAGGTTTTCGTGTTTTTTTCCCACCATATAACGCAAATGAGGGTTAGCTCCATAAGAAAAGACCTCCTTGAAAGCAAATTTTTCCTAATACTTGATCCAGGAGCTCTCTTGTCTTCTGGATTGGGTTCAAAATTACAAGTCTACGGAGTTGAACATTGGTAGCCGTAAACTAAGAGTTGGGTCGGCTGTCCAATGGCGGTTAATTGCTCAATAGAGCATTTTTTGATAAAAACAGGGCTCGAAATCTACATCGTCTGACACGCCTCAGTCATGTTATATTTCCGATCGGGCTTGTATTTTTTACCCTAACATGGCCAACGGGGTATGTTAATATTTAATTTGAATGAACTGTAGAAGAAAATTCAAATCAACCAATAGAATTAATAGCCCATTGCGAGGCAACTTGTCCTTTGAGAAAAGCAATAATTTTATGTGAACAAGCACTGATAGAGTCCAATGTTCCATTTTTGACCCATTAACCGGAATTAACCATTAGTTGTATGAAACGAAAAATCCATGCACTGGTCAATTATTCTTAATACTTCTGATAGTAATACTTTGTTATTCGTTATGTTCTGCATTTACTCTATTAATTATTATTTGGGAAAGCAACCAATGATCAAAGCAAAACAACTCCATCAATGTTAAATAAATAATCTTAAGAAACTTAAGATGTAAGATATAACTTGATTAATATTTTATCCGCTTCAGAAGTATAAAAAATTGGAAAAAACAGTCATCATGTTTCAAGTGTTCAAAAACAGGCATCTATTTTTCAAAATTTATCAGACGTGAATTAATAGAAACAAAAATGATTCGAAATATAAAAGGCAAAGTTGCCAACGAAAAATGAAAAAATAAAAGGAAAAAAGGGAATAAATGAAAGAATGAAAAATAAAATATATAATAAAACTAGAGAAACGACAGCAGCCGCCATCAGATAAAAAAAGATGAAAAACAGAACAATGAAAACCACAGTGACCGAGAAGGGCAAATCAAAGTAAAATACATTCCTCCGTGTTATAAAGAGATGGTAAGGAACTAATGCGATAACTAGAGCATTAACCTAACTATTTCAATGTCCATGACAAAGATTCAGCATTCATATGTATAAAATTAGATTCCAGGGGATCAAGATGAGCGGATGCGACTGGAGTGGAAATAATTTTGACACTGTCGAAATTAAATTGATGCCCAAGATTCCAACAATGTGCAGCAATAAATTATTTCTCGCATTCTTGATAACGGACATGATTGTATGATATAGTTAAGGCCGCAGTATCAAGGAATGTGGTAAATGTCGCAGCGATTATTAAAACTAATAGGATCTTTAAGAGACCTAAATTTTATTTTGTTAGTTAGTCTGAAATGACTCTAAAACTAAAACGGAAGAGGAGATTAGCAATTTTAAAACAAATGAAAAAAAAACGGTAAAGGAACAAGTTCTCTGTAAGGATTAGGAAAAGAGGGTTGTTTGAGTCTAGTTAGTTTAGGAAGAGCTTAATCAACTGCTGAAGGGTAAAACCCACAGTTAGTGGCGAATGAGAATAGGAAGTTAAACTTAGAGTTTAAGGAAGAAGAGTTAAGCTGACTCTCTTCTTTAACTTGATCAATATTTTGGGCTACTTAAAATTCTTTTTGTTATTAAGAGCCAATATAATAGTTAATATAAGGCTTCCATATCATTGGGCGGCTCCTTCTTTGGGCCAATTTATTTGTAGTTATTGGCAGCAGGCGTTTCCTGTTGACTGCTTAGTATATTTTCTGAAGAATATTTTCTTTTATTCGAATTAATTTACGTTTATGCGAATCTCCTGCATAAGAAAGTATGAATTTCGTATGCAAACTACACTGTTAAAACTTTCATTCTAAAATTATGACAAAATAACTGGCAGCTGTCTGTCCATCTGATTAACCGTTAAGTTTACGGTAAAGAACATTTTTTTCCCTTATGGTGTTGAAACCATTTACAAAAAGTATGGTTATAAAACCACGAATACAAAACTGTACTGTTTTTTAACCATTTACGACTAGCATTTTTCTAAAGCGTAAAAAAAAAAATTACTTAACCAAGCATAGGAGCTAGGCTTTTTGTAAGGTAATGGGCATTGGAGAGTGCCGGACACTGGACATTCATCACGTGGTGAAGAGAATATGGTAGTGTCAACACTAGGATTCGAACTCCAGTTCTGTCGGTCATGAGATTGACAGATAAGCCCGCTCGGCTACGATATGAACGCTGTTGCAAAGAACTAAGTAGTTTCATTAGGTGGTTCTAGTTGGTGCGATAAAATTCTGGTTATTTAACCATATTAGGTGAAAGCAGTTAAACAGTTTTTTTCAAACTTAACAGTTTGATTATCATTTTATTTATGGTTATTTTACTGTTTTGATTAAAAATGATGAATTAACTATTCAATAAATTGTTATTTAACCATTTTTTCCGAGAAGTTTCTAACAATGTATGGATATCAGTGAGATGTTATAGATCACATTTAAAATTGTCTTTAATATGTGTTTAATGTACTCACAGGCTCATAGTATGTTTGAAAATTTCCCTGACTTGTATTAAGGGGATGCTTCTTTAAAAAATACAATATTTACCGACTTATTTATAGAAACTCTCTGGGACGACATTTCGTTCATTTAGCGGATGATACTTATCTTTATTTCCCCAATATTTATTTAACATTTCATAATTATAATATCTATGCTAAGGCACACGTAGCGTGGAATATACTAATTACATTGACGTGTAAAAAATTGAAAAATTAATAAATTTAAAGTCAAAATCAATTGGCAAAAATAAGTGGCTCAATGATAGCAACTTTTCCTTAATGCTTCTGATTTTTAATTATGTTGATGTAGACATAATGTTAATTTCATTTCTGTTGATAACTATGTTTTCTTCAATATGCATTCGAAAAATGTGTTACAAAAAGTTTTTTTTTTTTTTTTTGAGCGTCTATTTTGACTTTTGAACAAGTTAAAATTTCGGGATTTTTTAAGCCCGTGTACAAAACACTACGATTTCTTAGGCAATAAGCTGTTCTGTAATGGAAGTTTCCGTAAATTATGAAATGTCAATCTGGCGACATTACTAACTATGTAAAACAGATGTGAAAAAATGAGGTAAATCACTTTTTTGCCCTAAGTACTTCAAATAGCCCCAGTCTTTGTTTAATTAATTAATGGATATCATACTCAAATAGATTGAAAACTAAAATCGTAAATTCAACGTTTAAAGTTCCTTAAGGAACCGACCGGCCTGAGTAGGGGGCAGGGAACTGTCCTTGCATCAGAAAGGTTCTGAGTTCGAATCCCGGGCAAGGCACAGGTGTTTTTTCCTTCTCTGTACTATCTGTTCTCACTGTGGGAGCGACGCTGGCCCACATAATATGGTGCCCCTGAAAGAGAGGTCAACAAAATCGCCCTGTATATGCCTGAATTGACGAATGTTAACACAGGTGGGCATTGGGAAAGAGAAAAAAAAAGTTCCTTAAGGAAGAACGACAGAGTAAAATTGTAAAACAAAAAATGAGTTCCTTCTTTTTTTTGTTTGCATTTTTCAATAGTTTATCGTTTTAAGATTATTCTATCAAAATAAATGTAAAAGTAACAGCATAATATCACGAGTGAGAAGCAGGGTGCGCTTCGAACGAGGAANTTTGAATTTGTAACATGATAAAATGAAGATCAAATATGTAAAATAAGATAAAAAAATTTATTAAGTTTATCACCATTGTTTCAAAACTCATTAAAAAATATTTCTATTTTACAAGCTTTTTTACTGCTTTGTTACCACTAGTTCTTGCAGTATTTTATTATTTCAATTTATTTGACGCAAATATTTCAAACTACACTATGCCTCTATTTATGAGGATTTTGGTTTCGAGAGAGCAATTTATTATTGATTTACTCACTTTTTTAACATCTATTTTTCATACAAATTTATTTAATAAAATAAAAAAATAAAGGAAACATTAAAAAGCTCAAATTCATTGTTTCTCTGGCAGTTCCGATAGAAATAGAGAATTGCTTACAATTATTTTAGAAATGTTTTCAGTTTACTTTTGACTATACATTTTATTAAATTTTAAATAATATTACACAGTAAAATTCTACTTCATTCCAAATTCCATTAATGATTATAATGTAATTCATCATACGTATCAAATAAATACAAGTTTCTTTCATAAAAATAGGTAAATATGAATATCTAAATGTTATAATTCGCAATTCTTTCAGCTATTCTGATAAAAATAAATTATTTGTTAAACTTTCTTACCCTTTTCCCCAAAAATTAGATTTTTTAACTTTCAAAATCAAAGTAAATACTATCATGCGATTTTTTTTATAAAAAGAAAATATCTTTTTGTTTGAAACAGTAGGAAGGCAACTTTTGATAATTTTAATAAATCAGCAAGTTTTGAAATTCAGTTTTGCATTTTTTTAAAACTAAAATATTGCATGATTGATGTTACAATTTAAAAAACTGAAATTATCTTGTCGAGACAAGACGAAGGGAATTTTTAAGCATTAAAGAATGGAAATAACTCTTCAAACTAACAATTGAAATATGCCCAGGGTTATTGATAAATATTCTCTATGAGAAATTATTTATTCAACAACATACAAAAACACGTATTCCTGATGAGATATTTAATTTATTCTTCTTGATCAGAATTTCGCATGAATAATTAGCTAGAGTGTTGAAGATTAGGTCTGAAAACTAATCAACACTTTGAAACAAAATGAAGCTATCTCGAATTGGATGACTTAATATATTCACAGAAGTCATTCTTAAAAGCTTTTTTTCCGAATATACTGTTTTTTCAAAAGATGGTGCAATAAACAGGATAATTAATTTCATTCTGAGAAGCATCTCCATACATAAACTACTCTTTAATGATTATGAAAATGATTTCAAACTGAATATATGTTATGCTTATTATAGACTATATTCCGAGTAAACTAATTAATAATTGTCTATTATTACAGACTAAATAAATAAAATATGTAAAAATGCAAAAATAACAGTAAACACTTCATATGATCAATAAATTATAACTGATACCGAAATGCTTATTTTTTATTTTTCAGACATACTAATTGCCGTTATATTTAAGTTTTATTGCAACGAATTGTAAATGTGGTAAACATTATTCATTAAGCAAATATATTATAAAAGGTTTCTAATCAAAATTGTTCACGAAACTTATTACTAATTACATGGAAATATAGTTTGAATTTAATGACTTTACTACAATAGCGGTATTGGGAAAGAACAAACAAGAATGTTACTAACATTAGGAACTAAAGAAATGCAATGTTTTGTGTGAGAATTATTTACTGTTAACGATGAAATATTCGAAACTTAAAACACGATATTTGGAACTTCTTAGTTTCCAACATTAGAATTTTAATTAGACTTGTATGCTAATGTTGCCATTTTACAATCGTAAAAGACTTCACCGAAACCATAACGACTCTAGCGATAAAAATCGTTTTCTTTCTTCGGCAAAGTCGTTTTCATTTTGAATCAATTAAATGTTAGAACTATATTCTTGCTGGTTTCATGAAATAGCATGTATGACTTACACCAAATATGACTGTTCAAACGCTTAGGGTTGAATGCACATCGAAAAGTCGTAAAATGGAAGAAGAGAATTCTCTTTTTCCAGCAGAGCAGATGTAAGCTGCTGAAGTATAAAATGACTCATTTGAAAGACAGTAAGAGCAATTTTCATTCTATAAAGATTCAAAGCGTAACAAGATAAAGTAAGAGCATTTTTATATGCATTGTTAAATAAATATTCGACAGAATAAAGGTAATGCATTTTCTTAAAATGTTAATTTAAAGGTAAACTGAAATCTGAAAAATATTGTTTTCAATATTCATAGCGTATTGATTTATTTTTTCGTGGATAACTATGGTTACTTTCCATGCTTTTATGGTGATTGCGAATTTTCACGATGTAGATGACTTAGTACAAAATATTTGACTACTTCAAGGCTTATTTTTTTAGCAATACATCTTTGTACTTCCAAAAATACGCTTTTGTATTATAATTTGGTGACCTGATAATTTAAGTTCTTAGCTTTCGCTAGTTCAATGCTGAATGATTTTTCCTTCGTGCAATTAACAGGAGACATAAATGAAAGAGTTTACATTGTAACGATAAAGCACGAGAAAAAGCGATGTTTTCTTTCAAAGCGCTGGAAAATGGCAACGCTTCTTGCCCTAACGCTTGCAGCGCTCATCTGTGATAGAAAGCTTAATTACTGGTTTGTAGAGGAGTTTCATTTTATTTTATAATCGTCGTTGAACATCCGACCCAATTTTGAATTTACAACCAGCAATGTTTAACCAACTCCGTAGTCTTGTAATTTTGAACTCAATCCAGAAGACTAGAGAACTCCAGGATCATATATTGGGAGAAATTTTGCCTCCGTGGAGAACTTTTTGATGAAATTTACCAGCATTAGCATTACAATGAGAGGAACAACATGAAAACCTCCTACGGTTAGTCTGACTGGCTCAGTGGTAGATACGTTTACCACTGAGGATATTTTACGTTAGCACTGCTGTCGGGGAGAGCAGGGCGCGGAATTCGTATCGACCAGCCACTGCTGGGATTCGAACTCGGTTCACCTCAATGGGACGCAAACTCTCTACCCACTGAGCTGCCACAGCTCTGTGCGTGAGTACATTTTTTTCTTTGATTATTTTCTATTCTATGAATGGAGTTATAAATAATCTTTTGGTTATTTGTTTAATTTTCATTTTAAAAAATGTCTTGATGTTTTTTTAAAGGACGTCGAGAGTTACAGAAGGGTTACATAAAAGCACATTAGTACATAGCACCCAAGTAAATTGCGATTTCATTGACTTTAACTTTTTCATTCGATTTTCTTTGTTCTTAAACTAGTTCACATCATGGGTATAATACATATGTTTATATTCTTCACGTGAACAATTTTAAATTAATAAAATAATAAAAATATTCTTTTTAATTTCATATAGCTATTATGGAAATAATTTTCAGTAAGTTGTCAATATATATTTTTTTAACTGTTCATAATAGGTAATATCACATGAAAGGTTTGGAGAAAAGGGAAATTAACCGGAGTAAATATAGGATGAGACACTAAATAGTAGACTATAGAGTAATTGTTATTGAGGAATATTATAATTCACAAATTCGCTTAAAGGTTTCCTTAAAGTGTTTTTAGAAGCCTTTACCATGATTAGGGCATGAAGAAACTGTAAATACGTTTTAGAGAGGAATTATTTATTCGTCTATGGAAATCAATTAAGCTTTAACTTCCGTATAATTCATGTTTTAATCATGTTTTCATCATGAATTCATGTTTTAATCATGAATTCATGTTTTAATCATGAAAAAAATCATGTTTTTTTATTCTTATTATTAAATACGTACAAATGTACAGAGCGCGAAATAAAAAACAGACCACCCAGAATAACTATTAATGATTGTATTTTCAGGTTCTTAGACTCAATCACAAAGGTTTCAGGAGGTGACTTCATATTTGCTAATTAAATAGTGCAGCTGTTATTTAGTGTTACGAAATCAGACACAAAAACGTACATTTTCTAGATAAACGTCCCTTTTTCACGACAGATTCGGATTTCTGACTCTAAAAATATAGGGAGTAGCTACAATCTGGAAAATATTGTCCCAATTGTTTGGTCAGGAAAGTGCTCCTAAAGTTTGGACCCCTTAATGTTATTTTATTTTTTGCTTACTTATTTATTGCTGAGACTTTATAAAAGAAATTGAAATAAAAACTATAAAATATGAAATTCACAACTATAAATCACATTTATAAATTTCGGTTATTTAAAAATAATTCTACGCAAAATATAACTTTTAGTGAATGCTTATTGTTCTTTATTATTTTACTTAATAATGGTTAAAAAAATTTCAAGGCATAAAATTTATTAAATTATGTTAAAGAATGTAGTTTTGCATGGCAGAAAAGCAAAATTTGAGCGAAATCGGTTGAATAGTTTCTGAGAAATCAAATTTTAAAAATACAGCTTCTTTAAAATTCGATTTCTCAGGAACCATTAGACCAATTTTGCTCAAATTTTGTATTTTGCCATGCAAAATTACAATATTCAAAATACTGCAAAAATTTTTTCATACCTTATCATTCAAAAAGTTTTCGATCATTATAAAATAAAATAATAAATATTTACTAAAAGTTAATTTCTTCATCAAATTACAGTTGGATAAACAAATTTTATAGTTGTGTGCAAATTTTTTTCATTTCACTTTAAAAACTCTCGAGACATGGCGAAATACGCAAAAATTCAAGCTTTGGACGGCTCTCTAGACCAAACTATGTGGACAATATTTTCCTGAGCTACTTCTCATATTTTGGGGATCAGAAATCTGAATCCGTCGAAAAGAAGTATGTTTATTCAGAGAAAGTACGATTTTGTGTCTGATTTCATATTTTAAAATATCTTCTGCACTAATTAATTAGCATATTTGAGGTCACCTCCTCGAGTCATTAAGATTGAGTCCTAGAACGTGGAAATCAGCTCATAAGATCAAAGAATATTTAGGGAGGTCCGTTTATTTATTTTATCCAAAGTGCGCCACAAGTTTAATAACGACAAATTCATCAAAACATTATTATCAGACAAAACTTTTAATGCAGATTTTGCGATACTAAACATATTATTTAACTTAGGTTTCTGAAACGGTTTTCTAGTTACTACAGATACTAAGGAAATACGTTTCTCTTATATAACGAATAAAAAGAAACTGTAGCATTCCCAAAGTTTCAATAATGCAAAGCGAATAAGGGCGCACAGATCCGCACAGATATTGTTACAAAACGCACTTTAATATGAATAGTAGTAAAGCATAGTTTTTTCGTTTTCAACGTTAACTATTTTATTACCCCAATAGTTTTAAATTTGTAATTAAATTATTTAACAAAAATCATTGTACGTAATGCAATAGTATGTGATTTGAGAAATTGTTTTTAGAACAAGAATCGCAAACAAATAGGAGCATAGAATAAAAATATATGTTATCAAAACTACGTAAATAAACCATTGATTTTTAAAAAGTGAAAATAAGTAGCTATTTTATATCATTATTAGAAGCAAACAATAACGTAAAAAGGAATTTTAATCAATAAGTAAAACGTTTTAAGAGCAAACGTAGAAAAATATACATCCGTTTTGGTTTTTGGACCGGTAGTCTGTCCAGGAATAGAATCCGGTAAACTTGCTTATCAATTGAGAGCACCAACCTATGCATACATTACGTTATACACTACAAAAAATTTTAAAATCGGATAGATGTGGCGATGACATACGAGTGTAAGATCGGTTTGGTCAAATATTCACGATTTTCGACAAAATAATTGTCAAAAATGGCGAAGTGTAGTTCAAATGTTCCGCCGATCGGCTTGTAGCAGGGATCGGGGTAAGGAATTGACCTTGCATCAAAAAGGTCCTGGGTTCAAATCCTGGGCAAGGCATGGATGTTCTTTCATTCTCTGTACTATCTGTCCTTACTGTGGGAGCAACGTTGACCCACCTAATGTGGTGCCCTTGAAAGAGTGGCCAACAAATCTGCCCTTTAGATGCCTGTATGGCGAAAGGTCATTCTCCAAAAGGGAAACACGATTTTTGCTATTGTACAAATACAATTGACTCATAGTATCTGTGTAAAAAAGTTAACTCTCCCCATTATATTAAAGATGGAAATGAAATAGATTGGATCTAGATTTAAATGAAGAAAAAAAAAACAGCTCTTATATTAAGGAACTGACGTTAGATTAACGAACATTTAAATTTCTAATTGTTATAAAAGCAATAAAAATCTGGCATATCATTGGTTTCAAAATAAATGCTTTTTATTTTCACTCATTAAATATATTCATTATTCCAGCTTAATCATTTGCTGAGATGCTGAGATGTCACCTACGAAGTAAAAGCTTGAAGTACGAAATCAATACTTACAGGTAAAATTCAAATATCCCATAAATACTTCATCTAACCGATGCCTGACATTGTTTATGAAAATTACCTGAGGCATTGCCTAACTCAATTTTAAGCCTTCAGAATAAAATGAACTGACGGATTAAAATTGGAAATATTCATTGGTATCATAATTACTCCATTTGTTGAATCCAAAGTTAACGTAGCACACGCGATGAAGAATTTGCATTTTCCGAATGACATGCCCCAAATACTGAATTTCAAATTGCGAGGTGTACGTCTTAAACTACCGTTAAATGAAACAGTTCTTTGAGTTAAGAGTCTAGTTAAATACCGAATGCATTTAGTATCGAGAACATTCGGTTTGTGGCTATTAGATTTTGTCTCTTTGATATCCATCACACGTAAAGGAGAGTAAGCAGACGGAACATTTTAAATTTTATTAATTCAGATAAGTTATCTGAAACTTTTAATAACTGTGGGGATAAAGTAAATTGTTATTAAACAGCTGCATTCGTTTTTGATGATATATTTTATTTAGTTTAAAGTCTGAAGCATTTCGTTTGTAGTTATTGCCATTTTTCTTTTGATATTTTTCATACGAAAAGGAAATGTAGAATGAAAACTTCTATTTTTTTCATATTTTATCAGTTTAAATAAGATATATAAGACTCTTAATAACTTGTAGTAACAGTTTATTCACTCACTATAAATTTTTTTCGTGTATCTGAATACAAAAACATAGCGACAACTACACACAAACGTGGTGTTTCATTAAGTGTTCCACTACAACAAAACTAAGAATAATTCCTATTGTAGTAAAACACTTAGAATGTTCTTTTACGCTACTCTTGGTGTAAAATAGCCGTAACCATGTCTGTTACTCAGTAACACTACGATTAATAATTGCACTAACGAATAATACACACTAAGAATTCGTTAAGTTACTTTCACTATGCAGTCAAAAGCAAGCATCATATATTTAGGATGAATATAAACAATCTTTCTTAAAATGAAATTAGTTTGTTAATCAAACATACACACAGCACAGACAGAACATTAATATGAATTTAAAAAAAATACAACTGTGAGGCCACGGATGAGTGATGGAGAGACTGTCTATGACTTGCTGATGCGACATGATGTTCTGGACATGGTCTAGAGCTCTAGACCAAGGGGACCAATTGAAGTTAAATTAAACAAATTGTTCTTAAACATTTGACAGATTTAGTGAATCCTTCGAGAGTATAAATATCTTTATTTTTGTCGTTGTAGTTAGTCATTAAGACAGAGGGGGTGCGATTGTTTTCGTTTTCCAGTGGCGCCATCTATGGCCAAGAATTCGACTTCTGTCACATCCATACGTCACACCTGTTTATAGGGCGGAAACATTCATAAATTCATTCAATCAGCTACTGATCGTAATTTTGACCTGAACAAGAAAACGATCAATCTCCAATTCAGTACCCTCAGAGAAATTGATTTGTTATGGGAACACAGAGGGCTTTGTGACCAGGTAGATTTAACGTGCACCAGTCACCTTTTACTACGCGGGGAGTCTTCCGCCTGCTCCTGTTCTCACAAGCATGAGTCCCACGCCCAGCGAACCAGGCTATCCCGGACAGTATCTTTATTATACTACTGAAACATGCATGCATCTTATCATAGTTTATCTGAGTAGTTTTTCAAATCAATTCGACAAGAAGATTGAAATTACTAGTCAAATGATTTACAACAATCAATAATTTTTTATCAATCAGTAAAGAGGATTGAAACTTTCATGGTATTACACCACAGTTTTTACAGTGTGTATTTATTTTTGATGAGATCTTTCATTTAAATTAGTTTATCAATTATTTGGTTTGTGAATATCGATTTTTTTCTCTTCCGTTATATTTTACACGTGAAAAAAGATTGGATGAAAATTTCTGATTTCCTATTTTCTGATTTCCTATTTTATCATTTCAAAAATGATATCCGATATTATTAATATCTGCATAGACGAAGTAATTCATCCTGACTTCATATTCTTTATAATTCTTGATAACTGCATTTATTTTTAATTACTTTTTTTAAAACAATGTTTAATTACAATGTTTAAAGTTTTAATTACTTTTTTTAAAACATCGAATTGTTTGATGAATATTTAATTTTATCTTTTGATGTCCTTTACACGTGAAAAAATAAGCAGAACTAAATTTCTATTAAATTTCTATTTTTATATGTCTTAAAAAAAAAGATATCAGAGACTCTTAGCAACTACATAGAATATCTCGTAGAAATATTTTATTCCTTATTATAATTATTAATAACTATGTTTAATTTGTGTGAGGACATTTTTTTAATTTTATTCAATGTCATTCTGTTTATTTCATTCTGTTCATTTGCTTGTCGACTTTCACATTTTATCTTTCGATATCCTTGTCACATAAAATAATATGTGGCATTTTTTACAATTTATCAGTAAAATATGATATCTGGGACTCTTAATAACTGCATCTTAATACTACAGTTTTTACCTTTTGATACCCTCCATGCTTGGAAAAGGATCAGCAGAATAAATACTTCTAATTTTGTTCGAATGATTTTTTCGCATTTTACCAATTCTTATAAAATATCTAAAATTCTCAATTATTGTTACATCGAGTAACTAGTAATAACTTTCGATTATTTTTGATTCTGGATCAAAAGGAATTGGGCTGAATTTACTTCTGACAATGTTTTTAAATTTATTTAGTTCCAAATAGAGGGACGTGGAGTTAGTTTTTCCTTTCAAACTTCCATATAACATGTTAACTTATAAACCTTTATTTACAGAGAGTATAAAATTTTGAATTCAGAATTTAAAATGGAAAGTCTACTTAAAGCAAAAAATTATAATTCTATTTTTATAAAAATGATCAAATATTCTGGAAGAAAATATTATTATATAATTTCATCAAAGCATTTAATAAATATTTTTTCACACTATTGGAATTTTCATTCTAAAATATCGAAAAAATAACCGCAATCGTCCATCCAACTCTCCGGAAATTTTACGGTAAAATTTTTTTTATACTTTTACGGTATTGAAACCGTTTGCAACTACTATGGCTAAAGAATCATGAATGCAAAACTATACGGATATTTTAATCATTTACATCTGGCATGGTTTCAAAACCGAAAAAAAAAAAGAAATTTAATTTGGCATTGGAGCAGGGCGTTTCGTCAGGTAAGAGGCATCGGAGTTAGGTTGTGATTGAGTTTTTTTCTTATGAACCGTGGAATGTGGTTTAATTAGTTTATACGGATATTTTAACCATTTACATCTAGCATGGTTTCAAAACCAAAAAAAAAGAAAGAAAGAAAGAAATTTAATTGGACATTGGAGCTGGGCATTTCGTCAGGTAAGAGGCATCGGAGTTAGGTTGTGATTGAGGTTTTTTTTTTTAATGAACTGGTTTAATTAGTTTATCTCGTTGTTTCAGCTGTCGTAAGAGATGGGGAATGCTAGATTTAGTGTTAAGGAGCTGCTATCCACTCGTGAATGAGAGTACGTATTCTAATAGTCCAGCACCCTAAATAGGGGAGTGCAGGACACTTGGAACTTTTCATGTGTTGACAGGAATGGAGGAAATATTGTGATTTCAACCCTGAGACTCGAGATCACTTTCTGTTGATCATGAGAGTGACAGATTTAACCTTTCGCCTTTAAAATGTTCCCAGCTCCAAGGAATTAATTAGCTTCATTAGGCGATTCTAGTTGGTGAGATAAAATTATAATTGATCAACCGCATTTGGGGAAAGCAGTTAATGAACGGTTTTCTCTACATTTAACAGTTCGAATGCCATCTTATTTATGGCTATTTGACTGTTTTGTCTGAATATGGTAAAATAGCAATATAATAAACAATTATTTTACCATTACTTCCGAAATATTTTTCTAATAGTGCAGTAGTAAAAATCTATTAAATATGTTATGCACGCTTTATTATAACCAAATACTTGACAGTAATAAATTAAGAGTTTAAATATGTGACATTTTATTATTAAAAGTTAGTAATACATGACATTTTGTAATAAAAGTATTCTCATGGAACGTTTTAAATAATAAATAGAATATGTAACTACTGAAGAGTAGGAAGATTTTTTAAAAATAAAGAATTTAGTCAGAGCAACATTTCAAAACTACAATAATGTGTTCCCTCAAGCATAAGTCTTTTATTATTAATGAGAATTTATAATTCAAATTCGATGGTTTTCTTTTTTATAATTTGTAAAATTTTGGAATAAAAATGTCGTGATATTTTCTACGTAAAATATCATTAAAACATGCAAATTGGCAAGGAATAAAATATATTGGCAATTTATCTTTTCCTTTTTTATTCATTAATTTGTAAGGTTGCGAACTGACAGTTTACTTAAAATACATAAAATGCGTTTTTTCCAATACTTAAAAAATATCTTTTATTTTGAATGGGAAAAGCTACTAAAGAATATTTCAAACTTTTTAATTTTTTGAATGGTTCATAACTAGTTTTTTTCCTTCATTATCATGAGAATTGCGTTGCATTAAAATTTTTATCTATTATGTATTCATTAAAAAATAACTTTTGTATTTCCTGTTTGATAACTTCGAAATCAAATGAGGAAAAATTATTTTAATTAGGTGCTAACATTTCATATCTTTCATAATTTGTCCTTTAGATCTTAACTGAAAAAAAAAACTTCAATAAGTTTGAACTTATGTGAATAAATTTACTTCTCTTTTATTCACAACTTAATTTGGTAACTCAAGAAAGCGTAAGTCTTAAGGCCTTTTTTAATGCATAACCAGTACAAAACAGCAAAAAAATAGAGCAGGAAAATTTTGTTTCGTTGAAAACAGAAATGACATTTCGTGCTTTATTATAAGAAATTGAGTTTAAAATTAAATTTAGTTAGTAGTGTTTTTCATATAATTCAAAATAAATTAACACGAATTATGATACTGAGAAAATGTTTAAGACATTATAAACTAGCTGAATAACCGATCTTCGAACGGGATAAAAAATAGTAATCATGTATCATCATTATCAGGTATTAATGATGATAAATCATTATCATGTATTTATCAACACTACAAAATCATCCATAAAACTGAAAGATGTATATCGACGCAATACACTGTAAAATCTGTGGTGTTCCATCTGAGTTTGGTGTTGAAAACTATAAAAATTTTGTGTTATTTCAAGTAATTCGAATAACCGAATCGAGGGTAAATACACACTTTAACGGATTTTAGTGTGTACTAATAATTGATAAAGCTTATACCAAGTCAGATGTTGGCAACAGGCATGTGTTGATGTTTCTGAATTTTTTGAAAAAAAAAACTAAGATTTTTGATTTCATTTGGGATAGAAGCGATATAATCAATGTCAGTTGACTCCAGCAACACACGATTGGTGAGTTTACTTAATTATTAACATTATTTCTGATGATTTCTTTTTAAATCTTCGATTTTATGATAGTGAACATCGAAGCCTAACGAGGCTTAGCTTTTGACAACAGTACTTAAGAGAGAGCAAGTTTCAAGATCATAATCTATTATTTGGCAAGTAATTTCAATATTCTCGTCGAAGTGAGTTAACAAACTGATCATAGCCTATTTAATACTAAGTAAAATTCAATCATCTTTACTGATTGATCGATAACATTGATTGGGGTTGATTACTTGCTAACTGATTTCGATTTTCTCGTCGGATTGATATTGCAAATTGAAAATGTAAACAGTTATAAAAGAGAAGTATCTTTTTAGTTGTAATATTAATATATTTATGTTCTCTTAAGAAGATTTACATAAATCTCTCAACTATATAAAATAATTTTATAATATTTAATTTCTATTCTCTTCGATTTCGTTAAGCTTAGCTCAAATTAATATAAATTTTCTCTCTGTGTTGTGTGTATATTTGATTAAGTTAATGAAGTTTCCTAAGTTAATGATTCCAATTTTATGTTGCATCGTAAAAATAACTTTACTGACTCTTGCAATTATAAACATTAGTTTAACTGAATGACAAAAATGGTGGAGACTACTTTACACCAAATAGTGTGAAAGAACATCGTTGGTGCTTTACACCAGGAATTATCCTTGGTCCTGGTGTAGTGAAACACTTAGTGGAACACCACTTTGTCGTGAAGTAACTGCAACCACTATTGGTGTTTAGATACACTGTTATCTACAGTAGAGTAGATAATGTTAAATAACTTAATTTTTTTATTTAATATTATTTGTTGATCTTACTAATTGCTGTTCGTTATTAAGTTAAGCAAAACTTGTTTTGGACCTCCCCCCCCCTCAAAAAATATATATATCTATTTGGCACAATGATATTGCTGGAGGCAACTCAACATAGTCAAATTTATCACAATTAGGTAATTTTGTTTTATTACTTATTCCTATCGGGTTCCCATAAAAACCCTATTTCTACTGTACTTATATTACATATGTTGGTAAATAAGTTAAATACTTTTATTTGTATATTTAGTATCACTTAGAAGTATCTATTATTGTAATACCAGTAGTACCTATTACCAAAATTAACTGAACAATTCATGCGTCAATAATAGTATGTAGATTTTTACGGTCCCTCGAAACTAATCAAAGTACTTTTTCTACATTATTTATTTTTAGTACGTAAATAGTTTTTATCTTTTATTTTCAACCCAAATAGGATACTTGCAACTAATCACATGGCTGTGTCTATTTAAGTAGTTGTGAAGGGCGTGTAAACGTTACAGCTCTAAAGCTAGTGTGCCATGCTGAATCGATTTTCGGGTCAGATTAAATTGGATACCTGCAGGCGAAGTTCCACGTGTGTGACGATCATGACTGGCATATCCACGAACATGATTTTACTACTATATTTACAAACAAATAAGCACGTGGTTTCAGATAGCTTTAGGAATACTATTTTTTTTTAAATGGTCAGGTCAGCCACCACACTCATGTTGATCATTGAGCTTATCTGGTTAAATGCATAAAAATAATTCAATATTCTGTATCAGAATTCAGAATCTAGTAGATTCAGTATCATTTTATGGTTAGTAAAATCACACCGATTACAGACGTTCCTGACATGGTTCAGTAGCATTTTACAGCAATTAGTAAAATCCCATAAATTACAGATGTTACTGATCAACTAAGTTGCACTTTTCGACGATTGCGAAGTTTAATTACAAAACTTAATATTTATTCTCTTATTGTACGAATCCTTTTTTTTAATATTGAAGCTATTGTTGAATAAGTAGAATGAAAAAATTAATAAAGGACAAAATAAAATTATGCTTTTAATTCTTGTTATGAATAGAGGCATATTTGAGTTATATTTTCCTTTGAATAAAATTTAGATTTTAGATATCTTTCATATCATCTGAAATTTCATAAAAAACCAATACATAACAGGAATAATTGAATTTGTGGACATCCAACTCCTTATAAAAAGTAACTTTAATAACAAGACATAATTTTTACGTTTTCCAACTAACAAATAAAATTACTCATTTCTCTAAAGACCGCTTTGATAAATGACTATTTTTTGAAAAGAACCTCTTCGCAAATCAATCTAAAATGGAAAGTGAATATTAAAAATGGATATTAAGTATTTTCTTGAAAAAAAGTAAACGTTTCTTCCTTACATATCAAGATTTTCATTCGACTTATTCTTTGAAAACAAGTCAGAAAAATGTAAACAATAAGTATCACGACAAATTAATTATTTTTACAGATTTATTTATAACTGAAAATCTCTTTAAGAGTAAACACACATATTTTTTTAAAAACAAACAATGATTAATAAAATAAAAGATGTGAAAGCTTTCTTAAACTAAATATATATAATATAATCCTTTCAATTTTACTTTGCTCATAATAATTATC
The DNA here is from genome assembly GCF_043381705.1 of Parasteatoda tepidariorum. Taxonomy (NCBI): domain Eukaryota; kingdom Metazoa; phylum Arthropoda; class Arachnida; order Araneae; family Theridiidae; genus Parasteatoda; species Parasteatoda tepidariorum. The sequence continues at coordinate 57,993,896 of NC_092212.1, forward strand.
TGCTTCGGACGGAAATACGCGCTGAATTTGTGCGGCATTTTTACATGGAGCACAAAATTCTGGACAAATAAAACATACTTAAAATTCATAATTAAAATTTTTATTACTACACATTTAATAAAAAGTAAAAAAACTGAAAAAACATCACGATAAATCACAAGGTAAATATTACCATATTCTGGTAATTTTTACCATACTTTTTTTCTCTGAGTAGAATTATATGGATTATGAAACATAGACAAGCATGAATGAAAATGATTTTAATGCAAAGAAAAATTATTTTCGAACACGGAAATGGAAAATTTTCCTTCTGCAACACAAATTCACATGATTTTTAGATAATTGCCGGGGACTCCATTTGTACGAATTATCTATTTCGCACGGAAATACGTCGAGTTCTAACGTAATTTTTAAAATTATATCAATAAGAAATATTTATAAAAAAAGCTAAAAACTATTTTCAAGCAAACACATAGGTTTTAAACCAGTATTCTCATACGCAATAACAGCAACAAGTATCTTCATTTTTCCATTTTAACAGAGGGACCCATAAAAAACTATTAGGCATTTTTTATGCGATTTTGCAAATAGATTTTAACTGTTTAGCACAGAAATATGAGTAAAATTTGAATAAGATATAAAAATTTTTATATTTCTGTGTGGAAAAAAAGGTGGGTAAAGTGGCGACCCTAAACATTAAAACAATATTTTAAGAACAGGAGATTCTCACTTTTGTTCTAAACAGGAACATTGCATTAGCAGCAACCTATCTGTGTTACACAGGTTTAGCATTTTTAAACATTATTTGAAATACTTTCAAAATAATATAAACAGCTAAAAAGTAAATAAACTACTAAAATTTACCATTTCAAATGAATTGAGAAAAAACTGACTATCGTATTTTGATGCTCTTTGTATACATCGTATTTAAATTGCTGTGGTTCTTCACAGACAGCTGCTGTAATTTTGAAAGTGCCAGGCTAATTTGAAATGTCTCCAGTACTTTTTAATCAACCTAATCTTTTGTAGGTCCACATACTTTTCAGCTAATAAGACACTGTATTTGTCAGGTTTCAATTAGTCTGCAATTTTTAAGGCATTTTGAATAAAGCTTGAAATTGAGCAGGCACATTATAAATAGCCTTATTGAAGATTTATTTAGCGAATTCAGCCTGATTGAGTATTTCTTCTCCCATTTCTAAATTAGCCTAAATGCATACATGTTGATTTTAATGAACCTAAAAATGTCAGATATTTTAGAAAATACTGAGCTGTTAATTAATTAGCTTGGTGTATTGCAAAAATACTACTGGCATTTACAAAGAGTTCAATTTTTATATTGATTCTCGACATATTGTCAAAGGAATTAACAACTTTTAGAATTCAATATTACAAACTGCGGAAGAACTGTAAGAAATTTTTATATTATTTTGCAATTATTTAAATTAATTTAACTCATTATTAATCGAAAAATCCAATTATATTCATCAATTAGCCAATAGCGAAAGCTGCTTATTTCAAAACGTAATCTATTGAATTTATCTATTGAAATGTAAAATATTGAATGCCAAATGAACTTAAAGTAATTTAAGAAATTTCAATTAATTGTATGAAAAAAGAAAGTTAATTCCAAATATAAATATTTTGTGGACGGCAAATTAAAATTAAACTGAAAAACGGAAAACAAAAATTTTAAGTACTCTTTTCAATTTGGAGAATTCTTGTAAATATATGATGCTGGCAGTGTTTGAGCAATAATTTAATGAAAGATGAAATTAATTATTTCTATTAAGCTATGAAAAGTATCTTAAGAAGAAAAGTTAAGTAAAATGCAAACAGACTAAATTAACAAATTTAAAATAAATATGCATTTTCTTAAATAAATAAATGAGTTGCTTTAGTCTCTTTTTAAAAAATACAAATAGTTTCTCTTAATAATTTTAAACGCTACAGAAACGCATTTAATTTTTGATGTTGGTATAAAAAGGTTTATTTGCAGAACTGATTAATTTGCCAAATATCAGGAGAAATTTGTTTGACTTTAAATAATAGTAAATTGCTACACTTTATGAGATTTATTTTGTTCGCGTATAGCGCATAATGTAATTGCACTGCGCAATAATTCTACAATGCTTACTATTACCATAAACTGGAATTTATGCATTTATTTTTATAGCTGGTCTTGAAGTGTATTTTAAACATAAAATTTTCTCTAAACCTCGTTTTGTTGCATTTTCTGCGCCCAAATTACCTTATTATAATCATTAGTTTCCGAAGAAAAGTTGAGTACATATTTAAATATATAAAACGTAAATTATATTGCGGTTTTGCTTTTTATATGACGCGTAGGAATATTTGCGTTGCGATAGGAATAATTTAATTTAATAAAATAATTTTAAAAATTTTCAGGCTTAAAATTAATAATTAATATATAGTGATTTTTCGAGGTGTACAAAATTGAAGAGATTTATCGAAAGCATGGTAAATAAATTTGAATGTATACCGAATCGAAATGAAATATATGGAATATGTTTTTCTTTTTCTTTTTAAATTTGACTTCCTTAATGTACTTATATAAAAAAAAAGTTATATTCCTATTTTGTTTAAATAAATCTGTAAACATAACACAGTCAACATATTTTTATAAAACAGGAAACAAAATATTTGTTAAAAAATAATCCCTCAATATCAAGTTGATATTACTCTAATCATAAAGAAATCATTTTTGTATTTACTGGTTTATAAATAAAATTAAATCCATTTTACTTCTCGAAACAAGAAGTAAATGTTTCGTGATTTTATTAAGTAATAAAATAAAAAAAAACTTACATACGGAATAAATTAAAGTTTGTTATTGAAAATATATGGTAAATAGCATTTCCAGTGAATCTTGTTAAAAATATTTTTGTTTATTTGGAGAACAAATATGAGAAAAATGAAAATAAAAAATAAATTAAGTAGAATTAGAGTTAAAGTAGTAGTAAGAGGATTATTATAATTTTAATTATTATAATTTTAATTATTATAATTTTAATTATTAACAAATATTTTTTATTGTAAGGGCATGTTTTCCAAAAATATCTTTCAATGGATTTCTTACAAAAATTCAGTTTCGTAACTTATTTAGTTGTTTATTATTATTGCTTCTTTTATTATATCTTTTAATGCACGAATGTATTATAAATTAAACAAGTTCATCAAACTCACTAAAACACTATGAATCATTATATTACTTTTGAATGAATCAGAAAAATACTTAATTAAAAGAGAGTTTCTTATTTTCCTTTACTCAAATTCACCGAAACTTTTTATATTAGTATATTATCCACTTTGGATATTGTATCTATAAGCAGTTATAACATTTACCAGATATATTTAAAATGATATTTAAGAATTTTTCAATAATTTGTTTCATTTTTAATAACAAAATATCTTAAAAGAACTCGAACCTTCTAATGTAAGGTACCTTCTAACTAACCTAAGGTACCTTCAGAGGCAAAATTTTGAAATTTTTAGTTGAGAAATTTTTATTTATGTGTATTATACGCTAAAACATAGCATAAGTGTAAAACAAATATCAAAAAAAGTTTTTTTTAGAAAATATGGGGGGAAATTGGTTGAAAAAATGAAAAATTTACCTCATTTCAAAATCACATAGTTTTGTTATTTTTTCTTTATTCTTGTTCATAATGCTCATAAAAACTTAACTACGCAATAAACATAATGTTAAGATTTAGATATTTTTCAGAAAATATCGAAATTTATTTGCAAAAGGCGCCGAAATTGCAATTAGTCATTTTTATTTTAGCTGTAAAATAAAAAATAGCAGTTTTATCAACTAATCAGTAGTCTATTCTCTAGACATACGAATAAAGAACATTCATGCATTTAAACTAAGTAAGTCGAACTGAAATAGTTTGAGACATTGCATTTGAATTGAAAGAAAATAAACAAAATATTAGTTTTGAAGAATAGGGCAAAAAATTCCCATTTTTCAAAGTGATAACTAAAAGAAATTAATATTTTTTAAATCATCGCTCAAATGTTCTGTTGTATTTTACCTAGAAACAAGACTCAAACGGGCTTAGAAAGAAAAATGTTAATTTTTTTCAAAAATTTGTATAAAAAAATAGAAATTTTTTTAAAGTCAAAATCGGCATAAAAACACCGGAAATGCTTTGACGGTTAAGTTTAGTAATAGGTTTAGGTTTTGTAGCTTAAGAACCATTTCCCCTCCTCTGCATAATACAGTAAAACTCAGAATTTAGAGTTCACTAAGTTGTAGAAAAGGTAGGAATTCTTCATATTGTATTGTCATCTAATAAAAATTATGGAAAATGGTTAAATATTTACTTGGAAAAATTACCATAAACTACTCTAGCTAATTATTTCAATTCCGTCAATAATAAACCTAAAAGCCGTGGTGACTCAGAGAAAAAAGCAATTGATTCCCAAAGAGGTGACCTGGGTTCGAATTCCATCGATGGTTTTGCACCCGACTTGCACCGACCACAGTGCTGACGTAAAATATCCTCAGTGGTAGACGGATCATGCAGAGTCCCCTTGTCGTCAGGCTAACTGTGGAAGGGTTTTTGGTTTTCCTCTCCATGGAATACAAATGTGAGTTAGTTCCATGTAAAAAGTCATCCACGACGGCGAAATTTCTCCCAATACTTGATACAGGGTTTCCCTTGTCTTCTGGATTGGGTTCAAAATAACAATTCTACGGAATTGATCATTTTTAGTCGCAAACTCAAAATTGGGTAATAAAATGAAGGTAATAAAATAAAATAATAAAATAAAATAATAAAAAAATAAGCCATAATAAAAATAAAAAACCATAATAAAAATAAAAAACCATGATAAAAATAAAAAACCATAATAAAAATAATAAACCATAATAAAAATAAGTCATTTTTTTGTTTCCGAAACTTGATGTTAAACGGATTTATTCTCATTATTTCCTCATCGGAGCATTTTATTAATTAAAAAAGTAATTACTTAAAACCTGTAACCAATTACTAAATTTTAAAACAATTTTCATAATTTATTTAAACGATTAAAAAAACTGTCACCAGAATTAGAAACAGATTAATTTCAGATATTATAGCATTTTCATTCCTAATAAATTTTACGGACAATAATATTTAATCTGAAAAATGATTGTTCTTTAAATTATAAATTGAAGTATTCTTATCCTTCCGGCTGTTTATCAGAAAAATTTCTTTCAAAAATGTGTTTCAACACTCGAAAAATTTTACTTTCGGTTTACCTTAATAGTTATCGATCCACTTATCTGAAACAGTATTTATTTAGAAAGAGATTTGATTTAATGAGATTTGAGATGAACCTATCTCTCGTTTAGTATAATTTTGGATGGGTGGAAAAGCACTTAGAAAGATTAGGTAACCGAGAAAAATTTTGTTAGAAATGAAATTCCGCAATTCGAGGATGGTGCGGAATTAGGACGATAATGAAGATAGATATATTTGTATAACTCAGATAAATCAAACTTTCACATCTCTAGTAATTTTTTTCGTTATTTATAAACGTATAGTATTATTGATTTAGTTTAATGTAGTTTTATATATTAATCTATCTCATAATGATTATATTCATTACCAAAGGGAATTATTTTAAACAAATCAACAGAAATGTAAACGGAACATTTCGTAATGTGTGGGCTTCTTCGCTAAAAAATATCGAACTGAATATTACAGATAAAGTAATTCTACGATAAATTTTATTTTATATAATGCATCATTTTAGAAAATATTTTTAACTTCCTCTAAAACTACTAAATAAAATTGATTTTTGGTATGTTGTACTGTGAGCAAAATTATTGCTTAAAGCACTCGAGCTTTAAGATGATAACCAAATACCCAAATAAATCAAATATCATAAAAAAAACTCTGCTAATGAATGTTTCAAGAAAGTATCAACAACATGCGCTTTTGCAGACGATCGTATAAAATTTATTATCTTTTGCAAAGAAATTGGGACAGGATTATTGGCAACACTATCATCAAAACATATAAAGGGATAAGCATGCATCAGTTCTATAGTCATCTGAAAGCTATTGTTTGCGAGCTTAAATTGAGTAGTACTATAGTTAAATAAATTTGAAGTATAATATCTATTAAAACTATATTAATGTACAGTGATTAAAAATATAGACCGTCCTTAATAACTTTTGATTTAATGACCGGATCTTCACTTTCTAGAGCTCAATCTTAATGGTTTCAGGGGTGACTTCAAATATGCTAATTAATTAGTGCAGACCAGGGCTCGAAAAAACTCAGAAATTTTACCCGTCCCCGAGGACGGCTTGTCCAACAATGTACCCGTCCTCCTTTGAAACTAACCCGTCGCTTCTAAATAAATAAAAATATAATTTTCTCTTATTTATTACAAACATTTATATAAATTGCACAATGAATTAGTAGTTACTAGGATTACATTATACAGTAATAAAAGAAATACTAGGTTACTAATAGTAAAACCTAGTATTTCTATTATGAAATAATTTATTTCTTTGATGAAATAATTTAAATAACAAAGGTTAAGTTATCTGTCAATTATCATGTCAATTTATCCGATGGTACTGCGTTTTTTAAATGAATCAAATATGACGTTTGCCAGTTCCACAATCAAGCCAATGATTTACAGAGGTTTCTGCACAGAAATCTGAAAGAGGTTTTCCATTTAGGTAGATGTTCATAAATGCGTTTAACGCTTCTTGTTTAAGACCAGTAAGTAATGTGTTTTTTTGTAAGTTCATTGCTGAAAAGCCCCTTTCAACCGCTGCAGTACTCCCAGACAGAGAAAACATCAATTCCACCATGCGAAGTATGTTGCTGTATTTCGAGATTAGAGGGTCATTTTAGAAGTGAGGCTATAGACTCTTGTAAGATAACAAAAATTGAAAATGTATCACGGACGTTAACGGGAAAATGGCCGTCCGCGCGGACGCTGGATTCGAGAAATTTGTTGTCCGCGGGGAATTTTTGACCGCCGAGGACGGGCGGTTTTTCGAGCCCTGGTGCAGACCATATTTTAAGTTATGAAATCAGACAAAAAACGTACTTTCTCTGAATAAACAGACCTTTTTTTTGGCGTTTTTGGATTCCTGTGACCCCCGAAATATCGTAAAGTGGGAAATATTGCCAAGTTGTTGGATCAGGAGACAGATTCAAAGTTTGGACCCCCTATTCGTATGTTTATCTCGAGAGCTTTTTAAGCGAATCGAAAAATGTTTGCACACAATTATCAAATTCATTTATTCAAAGATAATTCCATGAAAAAATAACTTTTAGTAACCATTTATTATTTTTCATTAGTTCGAATAGTTCCAGAGAAATAAAATTTTAAAATAGTGGTATATATAAAATTCGATTTCTTAAGAACTATTCGACAAATCTCGCACAAATTTTGTACTTTGACAGGCAAAATTAAAATCTTTTAAAATTATGTAAAAATTGTATACCTTAAAATTTAAATTTTTTTTTAGTATTATTAAATAAAATAAGAAAAAATAATGAATATTTATTAAAAGTAATTTTTCGCAGGAAAAACTCTTTCTCTTAGATTTAAATAACTACAAATAAGTGCAAGTTTAAAAAAAAATGTTTTTTGGAAGTGAGCCATGTTTGAAAGATTTTTCCTTTAACGCAAAAAGGCCACCTGCGTTTCATGCTGTATTTTATAACCATAATATGTTAAATGCGATATAATATTTTCCTCTTAAAAAATTTCATTTAAAAATTCGGCGTGAAAGGGTTAAACTACTGCTAGGATCAAACTCACGAACCTCAGCACTTCCCCAGTATTCTTAGAGTCGCTTTAACCAATTGCAGTAATGGAGCTCTTCGTGTAATTACTTAATGTTATTAAATTTTATAAAACTTATAAAATTTTATTATTAAGTTTTCAGTCGCTACATTTTCAAATAACTATTTTCATCATTTATCCTCCGGAAAAATAATAAATGAGTCAATGTTTATAAATGTAATGTAGTTTCTTTGTTTTTACAAGATCATGTATGCTTTTTTTCTTCATATAATGGTCTGATTCAGTAAATATTGAGTCAAGAAAACGTTTAGAAGTTTGGATTCCACGAAATTTGTTGTTTTTTCTGAGTTATTTAAATTCATATTTTTAGATTGCAAATCAATAATTGCCTAAAAATATACTCGTCGGTACGCAAAATATAATTTTCAGCGATTTATTATTCTTCTATTTAATTTAAAAATAACAGGAAATATTTTAATTTAAGAGATGTAAAATGTTTTAAAAGTTTTTGAGTTGCGTTAATACTTAACTTTCTAATAATGAAATCAAATATTTATAAAACACTTTCCGAGAAATAGCACGTCTAAATATTAGTTTTTTATGATTGCCTTTATAGATTTTAATATATATGGAAGAATTAAACCAATATGATATAAACTTGGATTTTTTTCGTTAGAAATTGTGTAGTTAAAAAGTAAAATGTGAAAATAAAATGCAAAATTTTTAAATAGCCCATAATTGGAAGTCAACTCACGTTTTCATCAGTGTTAAAACAGAGGACAAACTTTTGATATTTTCCAATTTACTTACTAACACTACGACTCTTACAAACATTAACAAAATTACTGCTACACCTATATGTGTTAATTAATAAATAATTCCGAAAATCTTTTGATCCCTTTTCCAATTCATCGAAGTAAACCATAACTTGATTTTCTTACTTGTTAACTACTGTTAAGAAGATAACTTTAAGCTGCGAAATAGTGGCAACGTTCCTTTCTTTACAAAATAGCATTATTTCTGACTAGGGACTTTTACCACAACTTCTGTTAGAGTTCTGTGAAATCTTGTTAATATTGCCCTCCTCTCAAAAGACTCTTTTACGCTCATTCAAGTGTGAGGGTGGAAACTTTATTCCACTGAGATCGCTTGGAGAGAACCCGAATCCTTATTTCTAGGAACATAAGCTTCTAACTCTGCACAAAGCTTTATGGTCCAGCTAGAGTAAATCTTATTAGTGTTCGTAAAATATACTTTGTGGAAAGTCTTTTGGAATATTTTGAGTCCTAAGCTCAAAATAAACATATTTCAATGACAGAATTTATTATCAATCAGAAATTATTATCTGCTTAAGCCAAATAAAATACGTAATGACCTCTATTGGTGCTTAAGAAATGTACAAAAAAATTAATAATGTATGTATGAGAGAAATAATACCATTAATATGCAAAACATTTTTTAAATTTTCCTTATTATTTAACCATTATACCATTTAAATTTGATATTTAATTATTTTAATTTATATTTAATTATTTAAATTTTTATTTAATTATTTAAATTTATATTTAATTATTTAAATTTATATTTAATTGTCTAATCTTCTCTTTGTTCAAAAATAATGTTTTTATAATCCTTATCTCAGAAAAACACTTTTCAGCAGAAATTATTTTTCTTGCAATAGATTCAAACCGTACTGTAAATGTTAATTAATAAGTACGTTCAATAAACACGTAAAGCAAATTTCATCAAAATTTGCAATATTTAATTCTCAATTTGTTATTTTATATTATATTCCAACCTCACAACAAGTAGTAAACAATAAGATATACCTATATACTTTTAATGATCATGTAAAGCAAGCTTTACCATATTTTGCAAACAGTTAATCTGTAATTTAACTTATTTAAAATTCCAACCACACAATAAATATTAATTAATAAGACATAAGTACATACTTTTAAAAATCATGTAATGCACCAAGTTTAACATAATTTGTTAATATTTAATTTGTGATTTGTTAAAATATATTAGATTCTAACAGCACAATAATAATTCATTAGATGTACATAAATATTTTAAAAAATCGTGTAAAGATTCTAACTACACAATGAATATTAATTAGTAAGATATAAGATATACATAAGTACTTTAAAATCATGTGAAGACAAGTTTATCATAATTTGTTAACATTCAATTTGTAAATTGTTAAATTATATAAATGAATATGAATGAATGAATATAAATTAATAATTATATTAATTAATAATTATACTAATTAATATTTATACTAATTAATATTTATACTAATTAATTATTATATTGAATAATAATTATATTAATAATTATTACTTATACAATAAATACTTTCAAAGATCATATAAAGCAACGTTACCCATAATTTGTTAACGTTTAAAGTTAATGGTCCAATGTAATATTTCGTTAAAACGTTTAAAAAACTTCTTCTACTCTACCTCATTTGTCTTGATTAGATTTCTGATAAATATCCAAATAATGGATTTCCCCCTATTATCAGTGGTATTGTTTCATCCACCCTAAATTATTTATAAAATTTTGATTTAACATGTCAGGGGACATGTTTCAGCTTCAAATTTCATCCAAATTTAGTTCCATAATTGGTATAAAGTTTTTGTATTTAGTTAAAAATATTACAGTCATACACGGCAGGCACTATTTTCGGTCACTAATAGACCTATGGAGGAAGTTTTAAATTTTTAGTTAAACGTAAAAGAATTTAAAGTAAAGAATTTGAGTTTTCAAGTTAAAACTTATTCAGAAGAAATGTTCACTTGACAAAAAGAACTCTCATCAAAAATCAAGAAAATATCTTTTATATAACAGAATAATATTTTCTTCACATAAATGGCATATAAAATTGGTTGTTTCATTACACTGTCATCCTGAAATTATTGTAAAAATAACCGGGAGCAATCTGTTCATCAGATTAACCATAAAGTTTATAGTAAGGAACACTTCGAATCTTTATGGTTTTGAAACCGTTTACAACTGGTTCGGTTAAGAAACCATGAATACAAATTTATACGGTTTTGTAATTTACGACTAACAGAGTTTCAGAAACATTAAAATGAAACTTAAGTGAACATTGGAGCTCTGTGGGTTCAGCTCCATTTTTGCGTGAATGATAATTTCGTAATCTTATACTTCAGGATCACCGATTGAAGGGGCAGGAGATTGGAGACTCTGCATGTATTGAAAGAATGAAAGAAATATTGTAGTGTAAACGTTGGGATTCGAACCCCTGCTCAACAGGTCATGAGATTGACCGATTAGCCCTCTCAGCTAAAGTATGTACCCAGCTGCATGGAAAAAAATGGCTTTATAAGGTGGGTCTAGTTGGCACGGATAGAATTCTGGTTGCTTAACCATATCAGGAAAAAATTTTTTTCTCACACTCAATAATATCTTCTTATATCTTTGAATATATTTTTTTATGGTTGTTTGGCTGTTTTGGTAGAATATGGTAAAATAAAAATTAAACTCTTTACCCATTTTTGTCGAAAAATTTCTAACAGTGTATAAGTTACATAACTTTATAGATTGTTAATAATTTTTCAACCAATATTTCATGTTTCTCCGTTTTCAGAAGCATAATATAAAGTAAATGATGAAACACCCGTAGAACCCGTTTTTGATGGGTATCACACGCTCATTGAGAAAAAAGTCTGGTAAAATTACCCTACTGTGTGGTAAAGGCATTTCTGGTAAAAACCATTACTTTAGTAATAAAATAAAAAGAAAGTAAGATATTTGAACTATTCGTATAGTAACAATTTACTGAAAATTCTGATTTTCAAAATTATACTTCTTATTACCACATATTTAGTGAAGATACAAAAGTGAAAAGCGAATTTAACTAAGTAAATGATGTGAATGTCTGTTACACTTTAATAACTGTTGCCATGTCTTGTGATTTTGTAAATATTTTATTTTTGAAATTAAACACACGTGGTACTGTATACTCTAGATTACTCTACCGCACTTCTGTGGGGATAAGGGGATCCTCTCGCGTGGAATCCGACAGTGAAATTGTTGGTAAGACAGGGCTCTAAACTTTGAATTGATTGAAAAATGCTCTAAACTTAGCATTTATTAAACGAATTTCTTAAATGATACGTCTACGTAGTTTTAAAAGAATAACATAATTTTAATGGATGTCGCAAAAAAATTTAATTCCGAAACAATTACCGTACTAAGATAATAACATTTCTGGTTTAAAAAATCATAATTCTGGTTAATAAAATTAAAATATACGATATTTTGAACATTTATTTAGTAATATTTTTGTTCATATGGTGACGGTATACCAGAAATTCTGTTTTCCAAAAATTATAATTCTTATTATAACACATTTAGTAAAGATTATAAAACTAAAAAATAAATTTCACCGAATAAATGATTTATATGCCATGCTCTAAAATATCATGATAAAAGTGCTAAATTTCAATAAATTTGCTAAATTTTAACACACATTATAAATCTATATTTTATTGTTAGTTTTACCAAAATGATTACCAAAGCATTTCTGTAAAAATGGCCTTGCTCTTAGGAGTTCACACAAAGCCAAAAACACAGTAAATTTTACAATATACTGGTAGTTTTGACCATGATTTCTTTTCCGAGTGGTAAAACATTATTTGCAAATAAATTTATTGATTTCGATATCGAATGTTGGTTGTATAATTAGAAACCTCTTCATCCTTTTTGCTTGGAATATTTTTCACAGCATTTTATATGTATGTAATTCCATATTATAAAAAATGTGGAAAAATATCTGAAGAATATTCAAATCATTATTCGTTCAAATATAACATAATAAATTAATTTAAGTTTTCTTGCGTTAGTAAAAATCCTTTTACAAAACTTTGTTTCCAGCTAACTCAGAAAAGTTTACATTAAGTATAGTTCCCAAAGTCATTATAAAAAAATATTTATAACAATATAAATTTTTACTTTCACAATGTTCCACAAATGTTCACAAAGACAATGTTCTACATTTTGAATTTTTTTCGAAAATATCACAGTATAAAATGCTGAAAACTGTTAATAAATTATTCCAGTTTACTTTATCTTTTAAAAAAATATTTTGCTATCAAAATAAGATAATCTTTGTTAGATAATATTTGTTGATTTAGAGCATGAAAGTTTAAGGTTGTTGAATTGTGGAAACATAATGTTATTCTAGAGAATAAACGGGAGTTTTATTTCCATTGTCTTGTTCCGAATGTTTTTCTTTCAGTTTGCTCCTCTGCAACAAATTCACCCGTTTGTGAAAAATAAAGATATAAATAAAATTAGTTTTATAAGCAACAATATTTATTTTTAAGTGAAATTAACATATTTATTTTTGAGTTACATTTTGTTATAATAGAAATATCAGATTAAAATACATATGACTGTTGAAATTTTTTTTCACATTATGAATTTCTAATGAACCAGAAATCAGAAATGAAAATTGCTTATTATTAGACGATAGTATTTCAAAAAATATTGTTAATTTTATTTTATAACAATACTATTGTGTTAATAAATGCAATGTGTTAATAAATGTAATGGGTTATTAAATGTAATGTGTTAAGGGCATTTGGTAGGGTATATATCAATAATGCTAAAACGGACATTTTTCGATGTACCTTTTCTAACAAATTACTTATGGTATAGCTTTGAAACTTCTTCTGGATATTAGAGATTTTATCAGTTGTATGCTGTGACAATGATTTAGCGTTAACAGGAGTACTTTTTAAGTTATAAAAATTTCTGCTAAAAAGTGATGAAACGCTTAAAAAATTAAAATATTAACATATATATTAACAAGATATATATTAACAGTTATCACAGTGTAAACATGTGTATGCAAATATTCTGTGAAAAGAAATTAAAGCATTATCTTGTTTAGATGCTCAGAAAAGGTACATCAAAAAAGGCCAGTTTTAGCTTTATTGGTGTAACCCTTTCCAACACCTCTTAATAAATGTAACACTTTAAAGTTTCTAATTAACTCCGTTTATCAACAAAATATTCGTTGGTTGTCTTTTTATGGAAGATACTTTGTGACAGTTTATTATTTTAACTCTACAAAACTATTACCTTGATTATTACCAAGACTATTTAAAATCAAACAATGAATTTTCCGCTTATAAATTAGTCAAACATCTTATCACTAACTTGATTAAATAATGTGATTATGTAGTCGCGTATTTACAGCATTAAGCTTGAGTAAATATGTGGCGTTATGACACATTATAATAAACTTACTTAACCATACTCCTTCAGTCTGGTGAAAGTTTGGTTTCCGTCTGTGAAAGTATGTAAACATTGTTACATCGATATTTAGTTGGATATCAGCTTATTCCAACAGAATAATTTTAACTAATTTAATACTGATCTCGTTTTGAAAAAATGAGTTTTGAAATAGTTTGTATTATAATCGCATGAGTGTAATAAAATTATATAAAATGTTTGCCTCTTATTGCTTGTGGGAAGTACAGTGACTTTAAATTTTTTTTTTTATTAAGAATCGTTTTCCAAGTTCATCAACAGATGTGTTGCTACTCAGTTAGAATTTTCGTTCTTAAATTATGGTGAAATAACAGGCAGGAATCTGTTTATCCGATTAACCATTAAGTTTATGATTAGGAAAAATTTTTTCAGCTTGACACTTTTGAAACTGTTTAAAACTGGTACAATTAAAAAAAACTACACGGTTTTTTAACCTCTTGTAACAAACGTAAGTTTCTAAAATGAAAATTTAAGGGACATTGGAGTGATAGTTTATGCGTGAATGATAGTTTCGTATTCTAATAGTCCAGGGTCAAAGATTAAAGAAGGCGGGACACTTGAAACTCTTCATATACTGAGTGAATGAAAGAAATATTGCAAAACGCATACACATTTTAAATGAATATTATAAATTATAATAAAGACGCTGAGATTCGAAATCACGTTAACCGATTATTAACCGATTGACCAATTAGCCCTCTCAGCAATAATATATTATTAGCTGCACAATTTGCAGAAGTCAGATGACAAAATATACAGATGACATTTGACAGATGACTTAGCGAAACTTAAATTAAAATACTCTTTAATGAACCCAAAACATTGTTTAATAATTTATTTGTAGGTGGCGTCATTTACTGGCAAACACTTCAAGTAATTTTAAAATTTAGTGAGAAGAAATGAATTAAATTCCTATGCAGAAATATCAGCTTCGATCAAAACTTTCCAGATGATAACGCAGTTGACAATTCAAGATTTGCATTCGAGAATATAGTGCTGTAATATTTTTTTTTTACCCTGATTTCCGTGTTTGATTAATGCATTTATGCCCATTACAAAAAATTATCCAAATTTGAAAAATACCTATATTTAAAAGGATGTAGTATATTTTTGTTTAGGCCAAGTGGAAATTTCTTTCTGTTAGCTACAATATGAAAAATTCTGGATCACATTACGGTAAGAGCTCTGGCACTTAGAGGTCGGTACTTTTTATCGTAATATACATTTTTACCGGAATATGTCAGGGAAAAAATCTGATGTACCTTAATGTTACAGTTATAACCACAATCGCTGAATCGCTCTAATTAAATAAATATTACTGTGAAAATTACAATATAATATTTTACGATAGAAATAAATTTTACGGATAATGCATCTAGAGTGCCAGTACTTTATACCGTAATTTGATTAAGATTTTTCACAGTGCACTGATTTGAATTGAAAAAAAAACCCGCTGCTCTTTGAATTTAAATCTAAATACAAATATTCATTTTGTCTATATATTGTGATAGACAGAACTCTCCTGCTCTTGTAAAATAAATTATTTTAATGCTGCAATATGCATAACATATTTCCTAACATTTAAAAATTAAATTATAATCTTATCTCATCATTTTCTTCAACAATCATTAATATAATTGGTAATATTTTTATACCACAACCTTAAATTGAGTTCAGAATAAAATCTACTTTTAGAGATTCCCTTTACATCTGCCGAACACACTAGCATAGAATTTTTATGATGAAAAGTTTTGGTTAGTTGAAATAATTGATGATTAACACTGGGTGAAGAATCAAATTATGATAATAATAATGCTTTGCATATTCATGAATATGCTTTGCATATTTCAGCATGATGTTGATGAAACAGTTGTGAAGCCAATTTTTTTCGTAGAAAAGAAACCGTTGCTTTTAAAAAGACGATTAGCACAGATAAGTTTAAATTTTAATCTGAATCAGTAATTATAATTTCGATCTTAATTAATTATGCTAATCGTGATGAAATTATATTTTTTAATACTTTAAACGGGCAAATAATACATAGATTTAGTATCAATGCAGAATCTAGATACATGGACTCGAATATTTTCTTTCAAGGTGATATTAATCTTATAAGTAATGAGTTTAAGGACTAACATTCAATAACTATTGCAAATAAATTTTAATCATTAACTAAAGTTAAAAAAATCTATTACTGGGTTATTTGAGAAGAAATCCGCATATTTCAGTGAATAACTTTTCATCCAACGTTGAAATTTACCAGGCTGCTATCTTAGTAGGTGAATTACTTAAATAGTAAAAACTATTTAGTTTAGAAAAAGGATACAAGAAATACTTTAAGTAAATATTAATTAAAAACTAATTTTATGCACGTAAATTTAAAATTTGAAAAACGGAGGTAAAAAGGTAATTATGAAAAACAACAAAAGGGGTGTATGTAAAAAAGTAAAAGAAAAGCAGTAGTTGTATGTTATTAAGGAGCTTAAAAACTTTTGTTAATCTACGGCAGATAAAGAACATTTGACAGTTAGACATTTACTGAAATTAGTAAGAAAAGTTATCCTGATTTTATGTGATCGTTTTATAAAGTAGGAAATATTTTTAAATTTGCAATAGTAAGGATTATGATCTTAATGCCTAATACTAAAATAAACATTCTCATACTGCAAAAAGCATTTTGGTGAAATGATAGTTTCAAGAAAAAAAAAGTTTTTTTTTTGTGTGCCGAAAACGTTCTTTTGTTATTTTAACTTCAGGCTATCAAAAACTTCTTACTACTTAAATTTTAAAGAGAACTCTCTTTTTTATTTTCATTTTTTGGCATTTGCTTTTGTTAAATAAACTTTGAATCTATCTTTTTGCAGTTTCAGTTTGCGTAGCCGAAATAAATAGAAAAATTGAACAGTTTGAAATATATATTGTGTATTTAACATTATCCATTTTTGAGAGAATCATAAACGTCAGTTTTTCACTATACGTTTATGTTATTTACTGCAGATTTTATAAATTTCTTAAACACACAGAACACTGTTAAAATTTCCGAGCCAAGTTGCACCTGACTTCCGTATTCATTTGCTAGCTACATAAAATAAAGATCAATTTCATCATATTTTGGTATTTTCCCTTGCTCCAAATGGCAGTAGAAAATTGCCCCAAAAGTAGGCGTTTTGAAGAAACAAATTTTCCTTTATTTTCATTTACAAATTTCAAATTATTCATTTTCCCTTTTTTTATAAAAACAGAGAAAGGTTGCACTGTAGAATAGGGTGGAGAAAAAAAGTTTTCGATAATTGAAAAGCACTACCTCCAAAATATTGTATATTGGCCAGTTGCAGTGTTTACCAAACTTATGACTTCTGTGTACCCTTTCTAAATTTTTCGTAACGCTGTGTACCACTAATAAAAAAAATGAATGTATTTTTTACTATAAAAAAATTGCACGAAAGTTAAAAATCACAACTGGCTGTTGACTCCACTAATTATGAACTGTTAACTCTGCAAAAAATAGCCAATAGAAAAATACGCAACGGTAAATTTTCATGGCTAGCTTTGTTTTTAAATAAAATTTTTTAAATTTTCGTTTGTTGCAAGTCATTTCGTATAAGCACATGTACCCCAGCTAAACTGTTCTCGTACCCCTGGGGGTACGCGTACCACACTTTGGGAAACACTGGAGTATATCGCGCGTGGTATTTTCAGATTTTTTTATGCCTCATCTTCATTCCCAACAAAATCTTTAAAATTTTAAAATGTTTCAAAAAAACAGCAATTGCTTATACATTTTTCAAATTTTCGAAAAATGTCATATAAAAGCAAATTACCACTCAAAGGTTAACCATTGAATTAAATACTACTCGTGAGCTTTTTGAGAGTTTTTCAGCAATATTTTCAATACTTGTAACAGTTGTAAAAATAATAAAATAGTTCAAAAACTGCAATATTTTTAAAAGAATGACCAAATTTTGAAAATTTCAGAAGAAAATAAAACCCTTTGCAAACGCCATGTATTTACAAAAATATCGTTTTTGCCAAAATATCGCAAAAATATCGTGCACAATCGTTTTTGCCGATGAGCAGACCTAGTAAGTTCTCCAGAGATGGTATCCAGGACTCTTTCAGGACTACCCCTCAGATTCACCAAATTTTGAATGCCATAAAAATGACATATTAGCTTAGAAGTTAAAAAAAAAACAGTCATTTTAAGCTAATAGTATGTAACTCAACTTAAGCCTTTGCGTTAGATGGCCCATGAATTGCTTAAACTAATTCTTTTATCCACTGTAGAAGGAATCAAAAATTATTTTGTTGCTGATATGTACGGAACAAAATTGTGCATAATAATCAATCATTAAATAAAAATAAATAAGTTTGATTACATTCAAGCATATTACAATCTTACATAAACTCGGTATTAGGTTAATATTTGCTTTCTCTCTTTACATTTAACTGTTTAAAAAAATTTTCTGGTAACTGTTTCAATGTCCTGGCATTCATAAGCTAGGACAATGACAGGCAGGATAATGACAATTTACCATTATATAGCTTTACTTTATTTACTTTAATTTAACATTTTGGCCTAAGATGTTTATATTCCGCAGAAAACAACAGTATTTCTTGAAATAACTCAGGTAAATCTAAGTAGTTTATGTTATTAATGATTTCAAGAAGACAGGAAAATTACAACATGAAAACTTACTCATCTTGAAAAATTTTTTGAAATAGGTTTTGAACTAGAAAGTTGATACTTCATTCATGCAATAAGACATGTTCAGATAGGATAGTATTCAAATCAATCTATTAGCATAAGATATTGATTGCTCACGCTATCTATTTTGGTTATAAATCACTAAATAAAAGTAACCAGGAAAATGTTTTCTTGTGACAAAAAAATTATTGGCAGAAAAATTATTTTCAGCAAAGTTTTTGTAAATAATACCCTCTGCATATATTCTAGAATTGCTTACAAAGGTTGAGATAACAAAAATTAGATATTGAAAAATTTATGGGAAGTTTTGAAGCTAGTTATTATTGGAAATATTGTTTGTGACATACCAGGAAAATGACATTTTGAAATGAA
The DNA here is from genome assembly GCF_043381705.1 of Parasteatoda tepidariorum. NCBI lineage: Eukaryota > Metazoa > Arthropoda > Arachnida > Araneae > Theridiidae > Parasteatoda > Parasteatoda tepidariorum. Next base: position 58,013,079 of record NC_092212.1, read on the forward strand.
ATTAAAATTTTTAAATATACAAGACAGTCAATGCTAGTACATGGTCATTTTAAAATACTAACAGCAATAGTATTTATTAAAATTTTAAAAAAAATTTCTTTTAGTAGTATAGTATTAGATCTTGGAGCAAGAGACTGTAAATTGTCATATTTTGTGAGAATCACCCATATACGTGTAATTTAAAGATGAGCGAAGTAACTTGAATTTTTTAGCGGTAGTGTAAAAATGTTGGGAATTATGATCATTAAGAAGTATGCTACAATTTCCAATTAGGTCGCTATTTTTTAAAAGAGAGCTAAGAATTGTTTACTTCTTTTTATGATTTTAATAATGAATTATTGAATATTAAAGTTTACTCAAATTATAATGTTAAATGCAAACGCCTCAATTGATTAAATTTTGAGAATACTTTTTAATTCATACAAACGCTATCCCTTAAATTTCTCAGGGTAAGAAAAATGAACTTATGCCAGCGGCACAGTTCTGAATTTAAATCTTCTGCCCCAATGAGGTCGATGGGCCAAAAAATATGAATATGTGACTAAAAATGCTTTAGATTAAAAAAGTTTTAAAATATTGTAGTTTGATCGCATTTGAGACAAAAGACAAGTCCTCTTGCTATCAGGCTAACCGCGGGAGGTTTTCGTGTTTTTACTCTCCATGTGACGCAAATGTGGGTTAGTTCCCTCAAAAAGTCCTCTACGTAAGCGAACTTCTCCCAATACTTACCTGAGAGTTCCCTTGTCTTCTGTGTCGAACTTATTATTACTTGATATCCTCTGCCGGCTAAATGGATTAATGTAAACTCAGGTGTCATTGAGGCAACAGAATATATGAAGTTCTGATTATAAAGGACTGTACAGATATTTTCCCCCAAAATCTTTTGAATTAGATGTTCTCAAAACATCTAATAAGAGTGGAACTCTTTCAAATGTTAGAAGTAAAACGTTAATAAAATATATACTTAGAAAAATATCGAAATACATTTTTACTACGAGCAATTAAAGCATAAAATTAACTTATTTTGAGAATTTTAACTTTTTCCTCATAAAAGTTCTCTTTTTGTGTATAAACACGTTACTTATTACTTGATTTATTGTATTTCCTTTTTTTTAGTGAACAAATTTTTTTTTACCGAATCCAAAAGTATTTTAAAGGGAAAAAAGTTTCATGCATCAGTAGAGAAGAAACCTAATGTTCCCAACAATAAGAAAAATAAAAAGACAAGCAAAATCTAAAAATAAGGTTTTTGCACATAATTGTTGGTTCCCATGGGAATTTTAACTTATTTTTCCATAGCTGCCAACTCTTCCGGTTTTCCCAGAAGATTTTATTTTCATATTTATAGTGCTAGCGAAATTCATGTTATTTCACTAAACTTTTGAATTATAATAATAATTTTAAATCAGTTTGACCACCACTACATATAAATAATTACAAGAAATATATAAAAGTATATTACTCCTTATGATAGCGAATTTCAACCCGACTAAAATATAAATATATTTTTGAGGAAGATAGTTTTTCGGTAATTGTTTTACTACCACTTGGAAAATCCATTCTCGAAAAGAGTGAATATTGGCAGGTATGTTTTTCATTGAATTTCTTTCTAAAAAAAAAAATTTGCGCACATACGACATTTTTTGCTTCATTTTTGCGGCCTGGGTCAATCTGAGCTTTGCCATTCTGGCAATAAAAATTAAGTTATAATACTAAATATTTGAGCAAATATTTATATCTTAAAATATTTTAAATCAAATGTTTTAAAACACCCGATACTCTTTATTTACCAGAACATTAAAAAAAATACAGAAACTTAAATAAATATCGAAATACAATATTACTACTAACGATGAAAGCAAAAAACTAGTTTATTTCGAGAATTTCAACTTATTTTCAGTTCTCTTTCTAAAATTTGTGGAAACACGACACATTTTACTCCATTTCTCTTTTTCTCTTATATAGTATACTAACATTTTTCTTTACTCAATCCGAAAGCATTTCAAAGAGAAAGAAAAAGTTTCATGTATCACTAGAGAAGAAGCCAGTGTTCTTAACAATATGAAAAATAAGAAGAAACAAAGGCTAAAAGTAGGGTTCTGTACATAGTTGTTGGTTTCTCTAGGGATTTTAACTAATTTTTCATTGAATTTCTCATTTTAAAATTTGTGTACAGATGACATTTTTTACTTGTGCACATACGAAATTTTTTTTGCCTCATGGGCCAATCTGAACTTTGATGCCATTCTGGCAACAAAAAATAAGTTATAATACTAAATATTTGCACAAACATTTTTATCTTAAAATATTTTATATAAAATGCTTTAAAACATCCAATACTCTTTATTTACCAGAACATTAAAAAATACAGAAACTTCAAGAAATATCGAAATACATTATTACTACTAACGATGAAAACAAAAAACTAGTTTATTTCGAGAATTTCAACTTATTCTCAGTTCTCTTTCTAAAATTTGTGGAAACACGACACATTTTACTCCATTTCTCTTTTTTCTCTTATATAGTATACTAACATTTTTCTTCACTCAATTTCGAAAGCATTTCAAAGAGAAAAAAAGTTTCATGTATCACTAGAGAAGAAGCCAGTGTTCCCAACAATATGAAAAATAAGAAGAAACAAAGCCTAAAAGTAGGGTTCTGTACATAGTTGTTGGTTTCTATGGGAACGTCACGTCTCGACTCGCGAACAATACAAGAAGCAGCCGTCTTTGGAGTCGAAATAAACTATTTTTTCTACTGTATTTCTTTGTGTTTATATGCCTCTTTATAATTTTCATTTAGAATATTCGGGTATCGACAATGAGTTGATTCAAGAAACGAAGGAGAAATATTGTGAAGCCTTATTATATTACATAGTGAAGGATGACTGCATTATGTTGATTTTATGCCGCATTATAATATAGACATTAGGAAATGAATATTTTTGCAAGAGGGTAAATTAAGAAAGAAATGTATTTTAATGGTCAAATCATAATATTCAATTCTTTGAACGATAATAAAATTTAATTCCTGCACTTTAACTTATTTTTCATTGAATTTTTTTCTAAAAAAATGTGTGCTCATACGACATGTGTTACATAATTTTTGCCGCCTGGGTCAATCTGAACTTTGCTGCCATTCTGGCAATAAAAAATAAGCTATAATACTAAATATTTGTGCAAATATTTTTATCTTAAAATATTTATATCAAACGTTTTAAAACATCTAATACTCTTTATTTACCAGAACATAAAAAGAAATACAGAAACTTAAAGAAATATAGAAATACATTATTACTACTAACGATGAAAGCAAAAAACTAGTTTATTTCGAGAATTTCAACTTAATCTCAGTTCCCTTTCTAAAATTTGTGGAAACACGACACACATTTTACTTCATTTCTCTTTTTCTCTTATACAGGGTGTCTCAGTTAAGCGTTTCAGAACTTCTAAGAGGGGTAGGTGGCATCCTGACGACTCGAAATCATATAGCAATGCGGGGTCGGAAATGCTTTCCTGAAGCGGTGACGTACACAGACGCACCATAAAGAAAAGAAACCGTAAGTGAAAAATCGCTATAATAATACATTGAAATAAGCATTAGGTACATGGGTCAAAGTAAGTGTTCGAAGTTTCTGCCACCGGCTACAATTCACACCTCACATCTCCGGCTCATGGACATCCGAACATTCAGCAATACTCCAGGCATATCTCGCAGGCAGCTACTGCGATTCTTGCAACCAGCATTATCAACAGGGGTGTCATAAACCAGTGTTTTCATATGACTCCAGAAGTCAAAACATGATAGGTCGGGTGACCGAGGAGGCCATATAATTTTTTCAATGTATTATTATAGCGATTTTTCACTTACGGTCTCTTTTCTTTATGGTGCTTCTGTGTACGTCACCGCTTCAGGAAAGCATTTCCGACCCCACATTGCTATATGATTTCGAGTCGTCAGGATGCCCCCTACCCCTCTTAGAAGTTCTGAAACGCTTAACTGAGACACCCTGTATAGTATACTAACATTTTTCTTTACTCAATCCGAAAGCATTTCAAAAAGAAAGAAAAAGTTTCATGTATCACTAGAGAAGAAGCCAGTGTTCCCAACAATATGAAAAATAAGAAGAAACAAAGGCTAAAAGTAGGGTTCTGTACATAGTTGTTGGTTTCTATAGGGATTTTAACTAATTTTTCATTGAATTTCTCATTTTAAAATTTGTGTACAGATGACATTTTTTACTTGTGCACATACGAAATTTTTTTTGCCTCATGGGCCAATCTGAACTTTGATGCCATTCTGGCAACAAAAAATAAGTTATAATACTAAATATTTGCACAAACATTTTTATCTTAAAATATTTTATATAAAATGCTTTAAAACATCCAATACTCTTTATTTACCAGAACATTAAAAAATACAGAAACTTCAAAAAATATCGAAATACATTATTACTACTAACGATGAAAACAAAAAACTAGTTTATTTCGAGAATTTCAACTTATTCTCAGTTCTCTTTCTAAAATTTGTGGAAACACGACACATTTTACTCCATTTCTCTTTGTTCTCTTATATAGTATACTAACATTTTTCTTTACTCAATTTCGAAAGCATTTCAAAGAGAAAAAAGTTTCATGTATCACTAGAGAAGAAGCCAGTGTTCCCAACAATATGAAAAATAAGAAGAAACAAAGCCTAAAAGTAGGGTTCAGTACATAGTTGTTGGTTTCTATGGGAACGTCACGTCTCGACTCGCGAACAATACAAGAAGCAGCCGTCTTTGGAGTTGAAATAAACTATTTTTTCTACTGTATTTCTTTGTGTTTATATGCCTCTTTATATTTTTCATTTAGAATATTCGGGTATCGACAATGAGTTGATTCAAGAAAAGAAGGAGAAATATTGTGAAGCCTTATTATATTACAGACTGAAGGAAGACTGCATTATGTTGATTTTATGCCGCATTATAATATAGACATTAGGAAATGAATATTTTTGAAAGAGGGTAAATTAAGAAGAATATATAATTCGAAGGTAAAATCATGATATTTAATTTTTTTAAACTATAAGAAAATTTAATTCCTATACTGGTAAGGTATTTGTGAAAGGCAGCCAAAGTTTGATCTTTTTTCATAAAAATAGATAATGCCTCGAACTAAAGAGGAATGGAATTTTTTTTTAATGGTTCCAATGTCACTTATAATGAGGCAAGAATCATGCATTATTTTTATCACCCTTATTGTTCTCCTATTTACAATTAATTTTATTAGTGTGAATTATGTAATTACAATTAATATAAATAATTACTATATTTTAACAAAACTTCAAATATTTACGGATCATTAGCATAAATGTTACTAGTTTAATTTAGTGAGTAAATTAACAATTTTAAACCTATAAGTCTATAATTACCTGTAATTACAATTAATATAAATAATTACTATATTTTAGCAAAACTTGAAATATTTACCGATCATTAGGGGCTAAAGTATAGATGTTACTAGTTTAATTCAGTGAGTAAATTTACAATTTTAAACCTATAAGTCTATACCTGTAATTGCAATTAATATAAATAATTTCTATATTTTAACAAAACTTAAAATATTTACGGATCATTAGGGGTTAAAGTATAAATGTTATTAGTTTAATTTAGTGAGTAAATTTACAATTTTAAACCTATAAGTCTATATTTATGCACAAATTCTCTTCTATAAGGGTCAATCTATAAATAGGCGAATCAAATTTGAGCATTAAATTTTCGAAAAATAACAAGATGCAAAGATAACAAAACTTCAAACATTGCAAATGAGAATTCGGTTACTAATTTTTCAAATTTTCACCAAGAAACTTATTTTTACAATAGTCTGTCTGTAGAAGGTATTTACTAGTTGCGAGTTTCTTTTTTTTAATTTTTTATCTTGATTGGTAGGTTAATAGAAAATAGCTACAATATCTAAGTAATTACTGTAATTGGAAATTTGTAATAGGTAGTTTTTTTAATAGATAAACCCATGTTTCAGACAATTATTTTTGTTGAAGTTCGAAGAATATGTAGAGGGAGGAGAGAGAAAGAAAAATAACAATATAATGAAAAAATTAGTTGTTAAATTGGAAATCAAATTGTTATTGCGGCTGGAGCTCCACACATAAAGAAATTACTTTCCCTTGAAATGTACATACTTATGCCATATTTTGCAAAAATATATGTATTGTGAGAAATAAAACGTTGAAATTTTAGATATAGACCTTTAGAGTGTGGCAGCAAGATTTAAGCCAGGCCTATCATGGAACCAGGCCTATCATAGAAGGAATCTGTAAAACTAGATGATTTCCGTTCTCACGCCAGAGTTATTGAATAAAGTACCAAATAATTAATGCTGATTTAGTAGAAATCAGTAAAACTAGACTGACTTCTGTTTTCACGTCAAAGTTACTGAATAAAGTAACAAATAATTAACGCTGGTGTAGAAGGAATCCTCAAAACTGAACTGATTTCCATTCTCACGCCAAAGTTACTGAATAAAGAGATAATTAAGGCTGGTGTAGAAGGAATCTGTAAAACTCGATGATTTCCATTCTCACGCCAAAGTTACTGAATAAATTAACAATTAATTAATGGTGAGCAAAAATCAGTAAAACTAGACTGATTTCTGCTTTCTTGTCAAAGTTACTAAATAAAGTAGCAAATAATTAATGCTGGTGCTGATGGAAGCTGTAAAACTAGACTGATTTCCGTTTTTACGCTAGAGGTACTGAATAAAGCAACAAATGATAAACACTGAAGTAGATAAACTCTATTTCCATTTAAATTTAAATTTTTGTGTTCTTTCTTTTGTGAAAATTTATGAGATGCTGTTTGGTTTTTTCCTGCTATAATGTCTTTATCTGATTCATGTCAGGTAATCAGGTAACTAATTCATTTTGATTTACATTTTCTTCAATATATACAGGGTAATTTTAAGAAGATGGGCAAAATTTTAGGAAGTGATAGTACACACCCAAGCAAACAATTTTTATCAAGGAATGCATGGTCGAAAACAAAATGCAAAGGTGCTGGCGAATTTGGAAAGTTGTTTGACACATACGCGAAAGCTCCATTCCTGTTGCGAGTTACTGAGCTGCGTTACTTGTCGCCAAGCTTTCGGACGCTGCAGGAAAAGTTCGTGATATGCCTGGTGTGCTTCAGAATGTTCGCCTTTCTTTTCTTCGCCGTTGTTCTGCCTGCATGGCCGCTGCCGGCCACAGCTTTGAACACTTATTGTAATCACATGCCATTGAATTTGCTTTTATAACTTAATTTCATCGTTCTTACTGTGTTTTTGCCTCATATAAGAACATAAACTTTGACGCCCTCTAGCAGTTTTGCGTTTTGTTTTCAACCATGCATTCTTTGATAAAAATTGTTTGCTTGGGTGTGTACTATCACTTCCTAAAATTTTGCTCATCTTTTTAGAATCATCCTGTATATATATATATATATATATATATATATATATATCC